>NW_026855120.1:0-142631 GCF_026571515.1 Ruditapes philippinarum | reverse complement strand
TCTGAGTAAATAGCAAATGTCATCGTTTGTAGCCGAAATAAAATCGTGAAACGTAGTGGACTAAAGAACCGAGTCTTTCATTGCTGATGGTGTAGGTGCTCATCTGGTGCTTTATAAAATACATGTAGTACCCCATTAAATATGATCCTTAAAAATAAGAAAGAAAAACATTCCTAGATCTCTAAAAACCTTATTGAATTTGAAATCGTGGTAGTGTGAAAACTAATTGCTGAAAAAAATCAAGAAAACATTATCTGGAGCTCTGGCTGATGATTCGAAGGTATGTTCAGCAGGAGATATGTATGAACATATTAACAATATAAGACAATGTGCTTCATTTCATGGTCAAAATGACCTGTTGATAGTATTATGAGCGTATATCACATTTGTACACACATTTTTACTCAAAAACAAACACATAATTTAATGACTTTTTTTTTTAAAAAAAGGCATAAATTTAATTATGAAACTCTAATACATACATATTATTGTACAGTTTTTGTTTTTATATAAAAAAGATGTTATTATATCTATGACTTGTAATATAAAAAAAGTCTCGAATTTTACAGAATTCTATTGAGAGACCACTTTATTGAGAGACCACTTTATCAAGAGACCACTTTTGGCAGTCCCGTGAGTGGTCTCTTAATACAAAGTTGACTGTATTTAGTGTAATAAAGTTAACATTTTTTTCAGACAAATGGCATCTAAAAAATGTTCGGCCAAAACTCATGTTGATTTATTTGGTGAAGACGGCGCCCCTGTACCAGTTCCAGTACATAATATCACTTCTAGTAAAAAGTTAAAGAAGGGACCTTTTAAATATTTAAAAGAAAATGGTTCCTTGCAAACGTATCATCAATTTGTATGTGGAGAATGCTACGGAAAAGCGTTAAATGAAAGCACTACGGAAAACTACCTTCGAAGAATTGTGTAAGTTAATAAGGGAAAATGAAATTACACATGAACAATTTATTGAGTTGTCTTATTGAGCCGCCTTTCCTTGTTGATCTTGTTTTTCATATTTTTTACTCATACGGTGTTCTGTTGAGATCAAAATTACTTGGAATTGAAAACACTTTGTCTCTGGATAATATCGTGTCCTGTTCAGAAAGCCATACGTATAATGAAGGCTTGAGAAAATTGCTTTTTGCAATAGCTGGTGACAGTGAAAATTGTGTATTAAAAAATACTGCTGAACATATTGTAATATAGATAAATACAGAATCCCTAAAGAAAGCCCAACACGGCAAAATTGAAAATGTTGCAGGCTCGGTTTGATTGAGCCTGTTCATGGACGGTACTGGAAAGTGCAAGTTACCGTCCACGCCCCCTAGCACCGGCTTAAGCAGAATTCAACATTTAAACATGAAATGGTGAAATTTTGAATTTAGAAACATCCGCAGATGTGTTAGACTTGCTAACCAAAATTATATAGGTCCTATAAATTTCGGCAAACATATAATTTCTTTTCTTAGTTCAGAAAGTAGGAATTTGATAGTGTTAAACAATTTTTACTCTTCATCAGGTTCATATACCACCGTTCTTGATTTCTTGAAAAATGCTGCAATATCAGATGCTTTCATTCCGCAAGAAGACTGTATTTACTTCTTCGACAATAATCAAATCATGGCACGTAGCTGGAAAGTCAAATATGATCATAAACCGCTGATAAGCGTTATCACGACTGTAGTGTGTCTTGTTCCACCTACGAAAAGCTATCATCATATTTTCATGGGGTCTACCAAAATGTTTGTGAGGGGCCTGTTAATCTAATTGATCTACATTCCGATCTATTTCGAGGAAATAGAAACGAGTTTTTAAGTTCACTCATATACGTTGATAATCATGAAACACCAACAGTTAAAAAAGGAAAGTTTCCATCAAAGACAATGTTATTGTAACAGACGAAAGAGTTGTTGATGATCCTTATGAATCTATCCCTTCAAATGTGCAGGGAAAAAACTGAAGTTAAAGTGCTAAACCCGATTTTTGTCAACCCGTGTTCATACCAAGCTGTGGTAGAAGTATTGGACACTGTTGTTAGATGTAATAACAAACGCTGGGTAGTTATTGGCTGTGATGGTTTGCCATTCAAGTTGTGTTCAAAAATTATAGAAAATTATTTTGAATCCCCACATTGCTATGAATTATTTACGAAAAAAAGTAATTTCCATACACATGCCAACACTTTTAATGTAAATGGAGATTTAGACATTCATAGAAAATATAAAAATGTTTAACTTATTCCTGGTTTTGGTCATATAGACATTAATGTGACAAAGGGACTTTTTAAACTTATATGTACCACGTATTAAATACCTCTGGCAGTTTTGTTAGGTTGGAAATCCATCAAAGCACTAGCCGCTTGTGAAAACTGCACTGACCATCACAAAGCCACACAAATCCTCAATATTTTTTTTGATGCAGCGACTAAACAACTTCTTTACTTATTTCTGAAATCTAATCCTGAGAACAAAACTGTTTCAGAATTTTACAAATTTGCTGACAAAAAGAACAAAAATTACAAATGTTTACTTTCATTCACATTCACGTTTTTACTGGCATGGAAACTGCTAAAATCACGCATGAGGAGAAGTAATTTTAGATATATCCAAATGTGCATGGAAAAATTATCTACAATCTTTTATGGAACCAATATGACCAACTACATGGACATCTGGGTAAGATTTGACAAAATTATGCAAACCCTACCTGAACAGGCAAGAGCGTTTATAGAAGAAGACCTAACTATGTCGCAGTCAGGACATGGAAGTAAGGCCGAAGGAGGTGCCTTCATTCTAGAAAGCGCTAATGAGAAAATGAAGGCCTACATGCCGGCCGGAGTTCCGACTGAAGAATGTTTGGCCAGGGTTTGCAAGAATTTAGATGCTATAGAAAGGTACATACATGTTAAGTAATAAATATAAAAATAATCTGAAAACAGGTCATTTGGAAGCACAGAATGCAACCACAGCAAAATAATAGCAGACCTGGTTTGATTAAGTCTGTTCATGAGTGGTAATGAAAAGTGCAGCACCACTCACGCCCCCTAGCACCGGCTAAAATCATACGTGGCTGAATGTACAACTATCATATTTCCATGTATTTTTTAAATACATTTACATCAATTCAGGCGAATTAAAGAAAACGCATTTCATTTACATGTTTACATTTGTATTGCATCTGTATCTAAAGTGTTGACATTTGTATGGAAATTACCTTTTTAGTTTTATTTGAATAAAGAATACATGTAGAGAAAGCCAGGATGTATAAAGTTTAAAATACAGTAAATTATGCTCATCAGACCACTTCTATTAAGAGACGAAATATCTTAATAGACCATCATTTTGTACCCAATTGTTAAGCTTATGTACAAATTGAATTATATTAAGACATCATTGTGTTAAGATACCATTTATGGCTTCCCTTGGCCTTTAATTACAGGTTACACTGTATCTATGATTCAGTTGTACACTTAAAAACATGATATTATCATCGTTATAGATAAAGTACAGCATGGTTGGTGAGAACGGAGATGCTGATGTACCAACACCAAACAAGTATTTTCGGTATGTAACATTAAAACAAATAGTTCTTATTATTTTAAGCATAATAATTTTGAAACTAAATCCTAAAACATATCTATTAAATTGTAGCCATACATGATGTTATTAAAATAAATATATTCCTGTCTTTAACTAGGACATTCAATGATGACATGGCGGTGCAGGAATATGGTAAGATCTTGTTGGAGTACCTTTCTTCCAAACCCGACTCGACAACTGTGAATCGTCAACGTCTTGACGATGATTTCGTTAATTTTGAATCGAAGTGCAGACAAAACAAGGCTGTGTACTATGCAGCATATCCCAATGTTACAAGGTTTGATTTAACAAATATTTTATATGTTAACATGTACATGATATGTCCATATGACGCAAGACCGGCTTTTATCATACATAAAAAATGTCATAATATAAAATAAATCAAATAAATGATACATAATTAAATACTACATATGGAGAATTCTAAAGTAATCGTAGAAAATATAACAATACTTCAACTTTATATTATGTAATTATCATTCCATTATCATTATGTAATTATCATTTAAGTTATTTGTAAGTCCTACAAGAGCCATCACTGTGTAGAAAAATATTTAAAGCATAACCGTCCCTTTTTAAGTTGAATTATCTTTGGATATTAAGCGTATATTCCAAAGACCTTGCTGCGACAATATCTCGATTTTTATTCTGAAATTCGAACTAAGAATAATTATTTGTTTGTGTGTGAGGAAAATGTTTTTACTCTTTCAGAATTTGCGAGAAAGTGTTTATTACACCGGCGGACAGGGCAGCGCATTATGACATAAACAATAAAAGCAAAGCTGATCTGCAGTCCATTATAAAATCTTTGTTACAGGTGATGTCTTATTTTTGTTATTGTTATTTATGTTAGTTTGCCGAGTGTCTTTAAATTGTAAACTACACATCAAGAGTAAGTAATTTAAACAAGTACAAGTGCACTTACTTACTTTCTTTAAATATGATAATGAATTATTACCGTCTCTTACAGGAAATAAGAAGCCATGGTGGACACGAAGAGGCAGAGTATATATCAAAGCAATGGGCGAAGAAGCTGAGGTGTGGAACGAAGAATGTCTTGCTCACAGTATATCAAGAATTATGTCAGTGTCTGGAAGAAGTCGCTTCAAGGGAACAAACATTGGGTAAACTAAAATAATGTATTGAACAACTTTTTCAATTATGAATTATGCTAGAAGCATATATTTATTTCCTGTGGACAGGGCATAAATACGGCGGCATATTTGCGACAAATTTAGCTGTAAGTTTAGCGTTGTCTTGCCCAAACAAGCACTTGGCATGGATCCACATATCGCAGTCGTCTATTCCATTTGTTGAGTGCGAGCACTTCTTCTTCTCTTGTTTGGTGTCGTCATCTGACACACGCGGCAGCGCCGTTCACTGCCAAATATGAATGGTAAACTGTCCTCTGTGCTGGCTTGCACGCGATACTCACGAGTGCCGCACTTGTAGTTGTTTGTATTTGCGATGACAGCTCTTGGGGACAGTAGCTTATCATCACATGCACTGCTGGGTCAAGGCTTTTCGCTTGGGTTTAATGTTACCTGAAAAAATGTAGCTCAAATAGGTGGAATTGCTTAGATGACTATTATCTCATACGAAGCTTTAATGTCAATCATTGTTGCTGTTTAATTTAATTGTATTATGTACAGATAACATTGTTTTCTATGACAATAATTTACATATGATAATGAATTAATACCGTCCCTCACATAAGATACGTATTTGTACAGATAATATTAGCAGTTGATTATAACGTCACTATTTATATATGTTCAAAGTATTTATTTTAAAATAAAAAAAAACCATATGCCGAACGCATATGATTTCAGAGAGTGACTCAGAAAGCCAAGAAGACGGTACGACAGTGGCGCCGCAGGAGGAGTTACAACTTCCCCAGTCTGATCATCCCTCACAAGGCCGTCTTCTCTTGCGCTGAAGGCAACGTCCTTCACCTTTACCTCCACATCATCCCCAGTCATTGTTGCATATTCAATAGCCTATACGATATATGTACACTAATTACATGTATTACAGTAAGTTATTTTTACAAATATTATTTGCAGTTTCAAAGATTATCGATTATGACAATAGGAAGATAATGAAATGGTGATCGATTATTGATGCTAGATTACATCTTTGGAGGATGCATTTTAATCGAAAAAACATAGAAGTCACGTTTGCGATAAGTGTCCACATTTTATAACAAAAAGATAATATTTTACTTTTACATGTACCAGTATTCTGTCTGTAACAACAACAACTATACCAGTAAACATGCTATAAATGTTAAAACAAGGAAAAAGCAGATCGTGGATGTTAAAAAATATCTTTGATTTTTATCTGAAAACATAATCGAATAATAATCGATGATTTATTGAAAAAGTATTTCCGTTTATTTTTTATAGTTCATTATGAATATAGACTAGAAATATGGTGACACCTTTGTTATACTAATTTGTTTAATTAATAGTATAATTTTCTACATTGGATTATTTGTACATAACGGGTTATACATTAACCTGGTTGCCTTTTTGAAAAGATTTCTCTTTCTCGTGCATCGTACATACTGGCGTTTTTTTCTGTCTTTTATGTGCTCTACCAGGACCTGGCCTGACCTCCTCTTTGTCATGGCTTTCGCTGGCACCTCTTTTTTGTGGGCTGTTTGCTTAGCCGGTTGTTTGCTGTACTTCGTTGTCGTCTGATTAACACACAGAAACAATACCTATGTTATTTGTGATTTTGAACATTCCACGAACGTTAAATATAATAATTCTGAACATTTTTAGCTCGACTATACGAAGTATATGGAGAGCTGTCCTACTCGCCCCGGCGTCGGCGTCCGCGTCCAGATTTTAGATTAAAGTTTTAGTGCAGTAAAATATTTTTCACTATAACTTTGTCATTTCTTAAAGTATCAACTTCAAATATGTGTTCCTTATCATCAACCACATCTTATGTGACAAGGTTCATAACTCTAGCACCAATATTTTCAGATTTATCTCCCCTTGAACTTAGAATTTTCCTCAAAAAATACTATTTCCTACTGTTTCTTCTTTATTTCTTAAGGGATCAACCTCATACTTCAAATATATTTACGTTATCATCATCCCCATCTTATGTGACAACGTTCATAACTCTAGCACCAATATTTTCAGATTTATCTCCCTTTGAACTTAGAATTTTCCATAAAAATATTATTTTTTACTGTTACTTATTTATTTCTAAAGGGATCAACTTTATACTTCAAATATATTTACGTTATCATCATCCATATCTTATGTGACAAGGTTCATAACTCTAGCACCAATATTGCAAGAATTATCTCCCCATAAACTTAGATTTTTTTACTAGAAAAATGTTATTTTTTATTATAACTTTTTTATTTTTAAAGGTATCTACCTCTAACTTCAAATACTTATTCCTTATCATCAATTACATTTTATGTGACAATGTTCATAACTCTTGAAGCAATATTTACAGATTTATCTCTCTTTGAACTTAGGATTTTCTTTAAGAAATATAATAACTTCTTTACTTTTTAAGGTATCTACTTCAAACTTCAAATATATATTCAAACCTTTTCCACGGGGAAATAGTGCAGTCCATGACTGACAGATTTGTATTTTTACACATGATCGAATTTGTATAAACACAAATAATTTGTAATTTTACAAATTATTTGTAAATTTACCAGTTTCCTAGACCTGATTATCTTCATGAGCTCAGTTCTACTTTGTTCAATTTCACATGAATTTATGTTCATTTCTGACTGGCTTTTTTTAACAAATGTAAGTATGATGTAGTTTTTTTTCTCATTTCAAGTCACGTTTAATATGGAAACAGCAAAGTGTCCTATCTGTTATGAGCACACTCGGGACAGCTTCATAATTCCTTGTGGGCACACCCTTTGTGCAGTATGTGGGTTTACACAGGAGGGAGACGGGTCATTATGACCTTTCTGTCTAGGGCCAATTCCAGGAGTCGGCAACATACGCAACTAACCTGATCATTGACATAATTGGGATAGAAAGACATTTGAAGGAGTTTCCACGTAAAGATACAAGCAGAATGAGAACTACTGACTCGAGCCAATTTCATTGAACGTTTTCGGATATATGACTTTCAGAGTTGTATCAAATATGATAAACAAGATCAACAAGGAAAGGCGGCGTTCAATGAACGCAACCCCAATATGACCCAGCAACAAGAACCAATGGCAAGGAGCCCAGGCGGACCCCAAACAAAAACAGGACAGGGCAAGCGAGCCACGGACAGGTTAAACAATTAAATGATAAATAAGTTAATTAGATTCAAAGAAATAAAAAGCCAAGGGATCAAGGCACGTGAGACCGGGGGATGGGGTTAATCAAGAAATAAAATCTGAGGCAATGGGAGAGATACTTTACCGTAGACGAGAAAAAAACAAGGGACACAAGCAAAAGTGTCACCAAAACAGTATGAAACAACCTAGACATACATCTGGGAACAGAGTGGGGCGCCGCCTTGGAACGGTCAGCAGCATAATTATGACTGCTGGGGAGTTGAAACCGGTTAATGGTGCACCAAACCTCGCTCTTAGCCCCACCATGTTCCTATAAACGAGAAGTTAATCCAAATTCTGACAATCAAACACTCTTAAAAAGAAACATCGACGCATGCATATTGTTCTATGCATACAAACTATCATTGCTTTCAGCTTGAGTTTTGGCAGTTACAGACTTTATTTCAAATTTTAAGTATTAAAAAAAGCACGAGTAGCAGAAACTCTTACCATTTCAATATAGGAAACTTGTTACTTTGTGAAACTGAAACTGTTCTATTTAATTAAACGCCTATTTCTATATACATATTCAATGGCGTTGTACAAAGGGATAATAAAAGTATGTACATATAGATAAAAAAAACAACACATATGCATGGCAAATGAACAACAAAAAATATGTTAAAGATATCAGCCGTGTAAAATATAAAGTATTAAAAACTTTAAAAAAGAAAGAATAGTTATAAAAAAATAACAATAAAAAATAATTTAAAAGAAAATAAAAATGAATGGTTATTTCAGTACAATTTCAAACACATTTCCACATCTCCATCAGTTTACAGCCCAATCACAATCTTAAAACAATGAGTAAAAATAGTAGGTTTTGACATTTTTCTTGAACATGTCCAAAGTCGAAGACTGTCTTATTTACAGAGGCAATTTATTCCAGAGAGTTGGACCAACGGTAATAAAACTTCTGTCGTTAAATGTTTTCCTTTTGTTAAAGGGGACAGCAAAACAATAATCCATATTATCAACAGATCTGAGATTTGGTCTTTTAATGACAGGCTTGTGTAACAGTTCTGTTAGATAAACCGGAGCATTGCCCATAAAACAGTTATACATTGTACATAGTATTTTTAAAATTGATCCTAGCTTTAATTGGTAACCAATGCAGTTCCAACAAAGAGTCTTTGGAACTATCATATTTTCCGCGTTGCAAAACAAGTTTAGCGCACATATTCTGGATACGCTGTAATTTCTGTAACTCACTTTCTGAAATGCCAAACAATATAGCGTTGCAATAATCCAAATGTGAGATTACAAGCGACAATACTAGGATTTTTGTGGCGTCCTGAGTCAGATATTTGCGAATGCTCTTTATTCTCAAATAATTTAACATAGCAGTTCTACACTTGGTCTTAACATGTGTTGAGAATCTTAGGCCCTCGTCTAAGTAGGCACCTAAGTATCTTATGACACTGACATTTTGAATTTTATCACCGGCGATATCAATTTCTTTAATTGAACATTTACCAAGTTGGGCTTTACTACCAAACATAATGAATTCTGTCTTAGTGGTGTTCATTTTGAGTTTATTGGCATTCATCCAGTCATTGATGATTACAGCACTGTCTTCAAGTTGCTTTATAGCGTTAAGTTCATTGGTCACTGAAGTTGGTCGAAAGCGTTGACTAGCAGTGTGGTCATCAGCAAAGCCGTACACAGATATGGATGGTGGTATCACATCAAATAGGGTTCCCGCATATGTGAGATAGAGCCACGGACCAAGACAGCTCCCCTGAGGTACACTGCATTCCAGCAATCGTGGAGTCGATTCAGTAGAATTAACACTGACGCGACAACTACGAGGTCGCAGGTACGAGTCCACCCAAGCTAACACGGTACCATTGACACCGTACTGACTGTGTAACACGTCGAGTAGAATGTTGTGGTCAACGGTGTCGAAAGCTGCACTTAGATATATTGCAATTAGAGCTGTGACCTCTTGCTTCTCCATACCGTCTAGAAGATCATTGACAAGTCTGAGTAAAGCAGTCTCACATGAATGATGACGCCTGTATGCTGATTGATTTTTGGGTAACAAATTATGGGCATCGACAAGGTTATTTAGTCTGAAGAGCGCAGCCTTTTCTATCAATTTTGAAAGAAACGATAAGTTACTGACAGGCCTGTAGTTTGACAATTGTAATTCTAAACCAGACTTCTTAAGAAGGGGTCTAACGATCGCCTGTTTCCAGTGTGTTGGAAATACGCCTTTAGACAGAGATAGATTGACCAGTTTGGTAATGGTTGGCAGAAGCTCATCTAGATGTGACTTTAATATATGTGTGGGTATTAAGTCCAGCTCACACGATTTGGTATTTAGTTCACAAATAAGGCTCTTCACCTGTGTTTCTGTAAGATCCTCGAAATTTTCTAAAGGTTGAATTTGTTTGACATTTGGAATGAAGCTTGGAAAATCCTGAAGTGATTTACGAATTTTAGCTATTTTGTCCATAAAAAAGTCTGCAAACTTCTCAGCTAGCTCACCGTCATTTGTAGACTGTGGCATAGGATTTTCAGCTTAAGTACCAGTTAATTCCGAAATTAAACCATAGAGTTTTTTTGAATCACCTTTGGCATTTAGAATTTTCTCACTTATAACTAGTTTTTTCTTAGAATCAATTTCTTTACAGTATCTATTCCGTGCTTCTTTAAATTTCTTGAACTGTTCTGGCTCTTTGTACTTTCTCCAAATTTTCTCTTTTTTCCGGACAATACGCTTAGATTCCAATATTGACTCATTGAACCAAGGTTTTTGAGTTCTGCATATCCTAGTTTGTTCCCTTGTTGGAGCATGTTTGTCGATAACAGATTGGATTTCTGATTCAAACAAGTTTACAAAAGTATTGACATCTTCACTATCAACTGAAATCTTCGTTAAATCATCAGAGAATTCAGAATGGGATATGCTTTTCCAGTTTCTAAATTGTACAGTTTTACTGGTAATGTTTTCTTTCTTCACATTAATGACTACGTGGACAGCACAGTGATCGGAGAAAAAAGGTCCTTGTTCACATTTAAGTACACATACACCATTAATCGATTCAGTGATAACCAAGTCTAAACAGTTTCCAGCAGTGTGTGTACTAAAGTTGACATGTTGCTCTAAACCCATAGCATGAAGGCAATTTTGAAAGTTTGTAGATGCACCACTACCATTGTCAAGGTGAAGGTTGAAGTCTCCCATAATCAACAAGTTAGAGTATGTAGGTACGATATCTTCTATGAAATTTGAAAAGTCAGTTACAAATTGCTCACATGTGGCTAGGGATGGGGGTCTGTATAAACCAACTACGTGTACTGTTATACTTTTGAAAATGAGTTTCCATATGCCAAACTCAAAACTTTGTTTGTTCCCATGTTCCATCTTTCTCATTTTAATTTCGGTTTTACAAGTCAAAGCAACACCGCCACCAATTTTGTTCTTGCGGTTTGCAACACTGATTTTGTAACCGTGTTGATTGAGATCAGACGTTTCATACTGATGTTGTTTTTCGTCAGAATACCATGTTTCAGTCAACAAAGCAAAGTCAATTCTTTGTTCCCTCAAATACTGGCCAACAAAATTATCCTTGTTAACAACAGATCTACAGTTAAGTGTAAAACATGACACTTTTTCACTAATTTGAACACGCGTGTTTTGTATTAAGGGATATTTCAAATTGTGTAGGTTTGCACAAGAAGGCTTAGTCAGGATTTTAGCTTTACCACCACGTTTGCTCCTTTTGTGTGTTTTGGGTTGAGAGATGTTCAGCTTATGTATAACACCGTGTACACAATGGTCTAATTTATGAAGATGTGTTTAACGCTTTGTTTGAAACTTAAAATTGATGTAGAGCTTACGCAGATGAAATGCTGTTATTAAAAATCATAACTCTTAATACGGCATTATTTGCGTTGGTTGTGCAGTTGCTAAAAAGGTGCAGTAATGTTTTTGCTTTAAAGGTGATTGCAGGAAGCCGAGATTATAATAATGTTGGTAATAGCACAGTTAAAGATATTTTGTTACAGATGTTTGAAGATGTTACTTTTACTTTTTTAAGATGTTTGTATTCAAGCTACTTGTTTTGTTATGGCCTAATAATTATTTTCACAATGATAATTTTACATAGAGTTTTCCTTATTAATTCTTCAATGTCAGCTGGAAAATGTGCCTTTTTAAATATTTTAAATCTGACAACCAGTTAAAAAAAATTCCATTCATTTGCCCAAAAAGGTTATTTTGTGTTACACAAATTAGCATCTAATTTCACCGATGTTTACTTATTATATATAAATATACTATTTTTACATTCTTCTGAATTAAATGATAAAAGTTTACTAGCCTTCAAAACATTTTATTGGCCTTAAAATGGTATTTACAATATATATCATGCTACAAACAATCCATAGATAATAGGCTCACAATTGCTATACTGATAGTGTCGTAGGCCGAAGGAATCGTTCATGTTGTCATTTCATTTTTTGTATACATGTACTTTGTTTATAAATTGATTCATTGTATTCGCCTTTAACTGTGTATTGTATACAGCCGTACCTTGTTAACTGTTTAATAAATAGTGTTTTGTATATCTTTGATATATATTTTATTTCACAGATCCCAATCCCTTCCAAAGGACCCATGATTGTCCATCAATTATAAGAAATATTGTTTTCACGGACCAGCTTATCAACTGCGGCAGAAATATAGCTCTACCGACGAGTGAACCCGTGACAACTGGCGCCCAACGTGGGTTCGATCCCCGGGAGATGCTTTGGTAGTTTAGCGCGGAGGAAGGTAGTCTAGTACTAGTGTAACTCTCCAGGAACGATGGTTAGGAAACTACCCGCCTATATGACTGAAATACTGTTGGGAAAAGGCGTAAAATGAAATGAACGAATCATTTCAGATGATCCAGAGAACATCAGTTGTATGTGTGTGCCGATGACGTTGTTCACTTATATTATTTATCATTATCATTAATCATACCTGTTGTTTTTGTTTGTCATTTCAGGACATGTGCTGGTGATTTTGTTAGAACATTATCCTGATCCTACTTCAAGTACAATTTATATACTTACTAGTACCGTTTTGTTTCAGACAAATTCGACAAGGTAGTACTATGTCGTTGATATATTTAAATACTTTCATGTTTCAAAGTCACTTTCATTTCATATGCCATTTCATCTCATCTATCATCATATTGTTGATTCCTTTCATATTTAGGTTTGGAAATGTCGGGACGCCATTTATAAAGTAGGGGGAGTGTGTCGTAGGGCGAATTGTAAATTGGAATAAAGTATGTGTTTGAAGTGATAAATATATTAAATATATGAATAATTGAATAAATTATGCGTGTTGTTATTTTATTTTCAATTCCCCTTTATATTATAATTGTCAAAACAGTCCTATAAACCTTTCCTGTATACAGTAGCCGAATAATCTTTTCCAATCTATACTTTTTTCTTTCTTCATAACCTATTACATAACAATAAGTCGCTTTCTTTCTAACCTGTGACCCGTTACCATTGTACACGAATGTAATGAAGCCATTAACTGTGTATTTTATACAGCCGTACCTTGTGAACTGTTTAATAAATATTGTTAATATATTGTTGATATATCTTTTATTTCAAAGATCCCAATCCCTTCCAAAGGACCAATGATTGTCCATCAATTATAAGAAATATTGTTTTCACGGACCAGTTTACCAGCTGCGGCAGAAATATAGCTCTACCGACGAGTGAACCCGTGACAATAGCAAAAACTATTGTATCTGTATTT
The DNA here is from genome assembly GCF_026571515.1 of Ruditapes philippinarum. Lineage (NCBI taxonomy): Eukaryota > Metazoa > Mollusca > Bivalvia > Venerida > Veneridae > Ruditapes > Ruditapes philippinarum. Next base: position 128,929 of record NW_026855120.1, on the reverse strand, counting down.
TTATGCTCCCCTAAGGGTGAGCATATAGTCTCCGCTTTGTCTGTCCGTCCACTTTTCTTGTCCGGGACATAACTTTGAAACAACAAGAGGTATCAACATGAAACTGTGTAGGTAGATAGATCTCAATAAGTAGGTGTGCTGTGCACAAGAACCGTAACTCTGCCTTGCCAAATTTTAAATTATTGCCCTTTATTTTTACATTAACTTTGTCCACACTTTGAACTTTGTCCGGGACATAACTCTAAAACTATTAGAGGTATCAACATGAACATTCGCAGGTAGATCTATCTCATTGAGTACAAGTGCATTGTTAAAGAACCATAACTCTGTCTTGCCTTATTTTGGAGTTATTGCCCTTTGTTCATATTGAGCTTTGTCCATAACATTACTCTAAAATTATAGGAGATATCAATATGAAACTTTGTAGGTAGATAGGTCTCATTAGATAGAAGTGCAGTGCTAACGAACCATAACTCTGCCTGCCTTGCCTTATTTTGAAGCTATTGCCCTTTGATTATTTTTACTTTTGTCTTGGACATAACTTTAAAACTATTAGAGATATCAACTTTGTAGGTAGATAAATCTCATTGGATAGAACTGCAATACTTAAGAACCTAAACACAGCCTTTTTTAATTTTTGAGTTATTGCCCTTTGTTCATTTTTACACTTTGAATTTTACCGGGTTAATGTGTTGACGAGTACCGTCTCCGTGGTCTAGGGGTTAGAATCGATGATTTCTAATCCAGTTACCTCTCTGGCGTGGGTTCGATCCCCGGGAGATGCTTTGGTAGTTTAGCTCGGAGGAAGGTAGTCTAGTACTGGTGTAATTCTCCAGGAACGATGGTTAGGAAACTACCCGCCTATATGACTGAAATACTGTTGGGAAAAGGCGTAAAATCAAGCAAACAAACAAACAAAACAAAATGTGTTGACGTGACGTAAAAATCCAAACAAACAAACAAAAAATTTTACCCGGGACATAATTCTGAAACTATAAGAGATATCATCACGAAACTTTATAGATAGATAGATCTCGTTGAATAGAAGTGCAGTGCTAAAAACATAACTCTGCCTAGCCTCATTTTGGAGTTTTTGCCCTTTTTTCATTTTTTTATACTTTCCTGTGTCCAAAACCTTACAGGGAGCATCATCCGGTTCAACCGGTTCCTGTTTCCCTAATGTTTGCATAATTCTTTAACAAATATGAAGTATTACCATGCTGAGACTCTTAACCTGCTATAAATTATAGAAAACATAAAATGTAACGTCCGTCCCTGATAAAGCCAATATTTGAGTCAGTGATATGGAAATTCTAAACAAGAGAATCAGTTATTGTCATCGGACTATTATTAAGGCACCATTCACCTACCTAAAAAGATAAAATAGATACAAATACTGATAAATTGAAGAAAATTTAATGCTAACTGAATTGGGGACTTTACTGTGCATCATTATTTCAAATGATAGTGGCAGTTACTGAATATTCTATTGCTGCAAGAATTATTTACTCCTGCAATAAGAAGTGTCAACCAACATTGATCAAGGATATTATGTGGGGATCTAAGGTCTTATTAAGAGGATTATCCCTGTAATTGTTTTTAAATATAGGTCAAAGGTTAAGGTCACAGTACCCTGAAGTAATTTGGCTCACTTTCTAGACATTCTTGTGACTGGCAATTTTCAGATTTCATAGAATGATCGATTGTTATGTTAATTACCTTCCTTTAATGTGTCATTATTTGTTTTAAGCCTGCCATTGCTACAACAAGCTTATAAATTAATGGTTCATTGATCAATACACATAATATCATGTAATTTGCAAAATTCAGTTTTTCTTTTAACTTTAATACCTATTTTAAAGTTATAAATTATTTAGTGTATTATAAAGTATTGTTTGTTTGCCATCATCAACAACACATAGGATCATTGGCTGCCCTTGTTTGAAGTCAAAAGAGTTATTGCACTTTTTTGTCCAAGTGCAATCTTGCTTTTAGAACAGTTTTTGTACTAATATAATGATTAAATGTATAATATGCCACAGAGAAATGACAAGAAATGTCCATAATTGTTCAGGATAATCTTTTCTTTTCAAAAATAAACAATTTTATATGAAGTATTGGCATTATTTTTTTTTTAAATCTAAAATGACCTATTAAAATGAAATTGAATAATGTTCTTTATGAAATTCATGGGGAAGCATAAAAAGCAACAGTGGTGAATTTTTTAGCTCAACTATCTATAAAATAGTAGAGCAATCCTATTTACCCCGACATCAGTGTCCGCGTAACATTTTGGTGAACGTTTTGTATGTTACCCTGTATCTCAGTAACTATCAAAGAAACTCATTTGAAACTTCACAGATGTTCTTCAGGGTCATGTGTATAGGCGACTAGGGTCATTAGCATAGGCGACTGACCAAGATCCCCCCTTTCTGGACTTAGAATTTCATGGTAAAGGGTTTGCATGCTACTCAACATGTCAGTAACTATCAAAGTTATTCTCTTGAAACTTCACACACATCTTTTTGGTCATAAGTGTAGGTCATTGACCAAGAATCCAAAGCTCTAGGATGGATTTTGACAGAATTATTCCTTTTCTTAACATAATATATCTTGGTTAGGGTTTTGCTTGTAAGTAAATATCTCAAAATAACACACACTTTCGGTTCTTCTATGTTCAATGGGGAAAAATGAAATGCGGGTCGTGTTAAAATATCTTCTATTTAATAAAAACGACATTACACTAGTGTAATAATACTTTGACGTGGCGTCATTTGCGCTATATATAAACATAGCATTAAAGAGCGCTAATGTTTGCGTTACACAATAGGCGCGACGATGAAAAAGCAGTTTAGCGTTCATGTTTTATATTACCGTGATAAAAAGAATATTATGTTCGTGTAGATACAGTACTAAATTTATTAAACTCCTTGAATAAAATAATATTATGCTCGCCAGAGGCTCGCATTATATGATTTTATTCAACTCCATCAATAAATTTAGTATTAAACCTACATTCATCTAATATTCTCTATTTATTTTATGCTAAACAGTAAATCATTGAAATAAAATCCATATCACCTAGAGTATATCACTCACACTGTGGTTGAAATTACAGAAGGACAGACGGAGGCCATTGTGACTTTGGCCTCTCACAACATTTGAGTTCATCTGCCCATTTAGATAATTTTTTTGTAATAATTTGAACACATTGTGTCATATGGTGCTCTAGTTATCGGGCGAAAACCAAGTGTAACAGTGTAACAGATGGAAAGTGTAAAACTCAACATAGGAGTGACCTTAAAATTAATATCCCTCCATAGAAAGCATATCATAGCAATAATAATGTATTTATTTTTATTCTTACCCCAGCTTCTTCCATTTTGATTTTTTATGGAGTCACTTTGGTAGAAACATTACACGTGGACGAAATATCGCTTGCGCTTTGGGATCTGTGTTCTTATATTAACATCATTTGGTTGAATATGCCTTTTTATATAATATTTATCATGTACGATCCTCTGTACATACATTTAAAATGGTGCATTTTTCGGAAGTTATCATTACGCTATATATATTATATATCTTACAAAAGTGTAATGTTTTCTATGATAAGTAATTTACATCAGGTACTACTTCACTAGCATATTTTATGCTTACTGACAACTAACGGAGTTTGTCTTTTTTACATACTCTTTATCTTGTAACACTATCTGAAGCACAATTATTTAAACATTCCTTTATCTTTGAAATACAGAAAGCCTCATTCCAATGTTTCATATATATAATCTTTGTAAAATATGTTATATTATATTTTATAATGATAGAGGTATGCGAATACAAAAACCTCAATAAATATAACTAATACAGAAAAATGTCACATAAATTTTAATCCAGCAATATCAACAGCAGAATGAGTAAGTGATATATATTCAAGATAAAGTAACAATGTAAATATTGGTCAAATATATATCGTGTGTTAAATAAATTGTCTTAAATTCTGTTTTTACCAACATGTAGGGACGACTAGATAAATATTTCAGATCAAGTAAGTGTGTAAAAATTGGTTAGGTATATAATATGTATTAAATAAATTGTCAAAAATTCTGTTTCAACTAACATGTAGGGGTGGTCGCAATACGTTTCCGTAGTGACACGAGAAAAGTCAAGACATTTGTATTTTATAAAGGAAGCAATTAAATCAAGTTATGTTGCAAATCATATAATACGTATTTTTCGTAATCTAACGTACGTTTTTTTATCTTACAATGCAAGATAAACTACTTTTAATTTTCTGACAAAATGAAAAAAATAAAACACTTACATCTTTTTAAATATGTATTTCTTTCCTCAAAGCATATTTACATATAACAAACATACTATAAAACTATAAAAAATCATTTGATATGTATCATATAAGGGTGGTCGCTAAACGTTTCCGTACTTTAGGCCAATTAGGCATTTTATAAGTGCTAACCTGTCTTCGGGCAAAACATATTAACATTATATGAAAATAATGTTCACTGAAATTATGTTGTAAAATGCTGATTACTCATATTATTTGTACAATTAGAGTATGTTAGACTTAATACATTGATATTTGTTAAAGCTTTTTGTGCACTCGTGTTTTTAAGTAAGTGATCCGTGTTGTCCTCTATAACTTAATGGTTTCCATAAGAACGTACCATTAACTCATTAGACGTAATACTAGTGTATAAACAAGATTAATAGTTACTTTAGAACGTAGTGAAGATGATTTATCTTAGAACGTAGTTCTCTTAGTCTTTTATAAATGAACAAGATATCTAATAGCTTCATTTGCATCAACAGTTGAATGTTAATAAAAATGATTTTAAATTAACACACAGTAAAAACAAAATTTTATGTTGGTCTATTCACATTTTATATGAGGTGGTGTGGTTATGTTAAATCGCATTTATGAACATTGTAAAATACTGACAAAGTTGGGACCTCAAATCGTCTTATGGTTAAAACTGAATGTTTCATTTTAATTAGTGAAAATGAAATAAACTACTTCATACGTTTGCCTTTATAAAAAGATGATGTGATATATTAGATAACATTTTTTTGACATTTTGAGTTGCAAGCTGTATATACATATATTTCATATGTTATTATATACCATTTTTGTGCTTTTTATTTGTTAGTCTAAAGTAGGCGTCTCACTTGTTGATCTTAATATATGTAATAAGTATTTTCTCAATTTCAGTCATCTGGGCCATAGCTTTCCATACGCTTATCTGGTATCACGCTGCAGCTTGAAACGACAGGTATTTAATTGATCTTTCATACTTAACAGAGCACCATCAGCAAAGAAATATGTTTCATGTTTTCCTAATAATATATTGCGAAGCACAAATTGTTTCCGTTTAATTAATATATGAACTTTAATAAACAGTATTTAACCTCAAAAGCTTGTGTTCATAAAAGACAATCAGATACTTGATTCTTTTACTCCAGTCATTTGGCCACGAAATAATGGGAACAATTTTTTTACATGAAGTGGGGTAAGAAGTAAAATGCCCCCCCCCCCCACACACACACACACTCCTCCAAAAAAAATAAATAAGTAAATACATAAAAGGAAGACATAAAAACAATATTTTCACGAAAATATAGTAGAAGACAATAGTTTCTTCATCATTTTCATTTTGTATAATTATCTTAATCTTTTCGTCTGCACGTAGTATAAAAATCCCGTAGATTGTATGTAGGTTGCCAGTGAAATGAACTGATATCAGTGGCAAACAAAGTTATGTAAACATTTCTTTTTTTTGAACGGGATATATTTCGTGAAATCACTTATTGTTTCAAATATATATATGTATGATATTCATTAATTACATCATTTCTATCACCAAACGTTTTGTAGCGACTCATCCTTAGATAAGTTGCTAAAAGTAGTGCCAATTAAGAATTGAGTAAGGGAATTGAGACAGATAATATATAAATATTTACCATCTGTCCAACACTAGACAGTTTGACCTAGACTGACGGAAAAGAAATATATTATGTCTAAGCGAAGATTGGTGACGTCCTTGTGACAAATATTATCTTATATTGGTCAATTAATGAATAAAACGTTCGTTATTTTTACTTTGTGAATTTATGTCTTAAAACTAACATCAAACCAAATGTATTGCTTTCGTTTCACCAATAAGTTTTGTGGTCATTTAGAGCTATTGCATAAAATGTTGCTACTGCGTGATTTTTTACAAATTATTTCCTGACGTTTGGTAATAACTTGATCTTGATGTGAATACCGGTCTGTAAATATCTCGATTTCTATATATTTACATTATATTCATGTCGATGCGTTTACATTAGTTCATTAAGCACATATATCATGAATCAATCAAAAACCGTTACATATCTATCCTTCATTGTAGAAAGACTTCAATTAACAAATGCAGTGTTATTATTTATTTAAAGAAATAAAAGTTGTTAATTGAGACAGGAATTATGATGTATAATATAATTAATATTATGTCATGTTACCATTTTAATATTAAGTTAAGCGGACTGTTTTTTTTTTTTGTTGTTGTTTTTTTGTTGTTGTTTTTGTTTTTTGTTTTATACAGTAAAAACCCTCAATTAAGACCACCATCGGGACTGGACCAAAGTGGTCTTAATTGCGGGGTGGTCTTAATTGTGAGTATTGTTATTGCTTACACACTTTACGACCATGTTCTATTTTAGTCATTTTGTGTGAATAAACTATATGTATCTTAACCTGCAAATATTAAAGTATGTTATAATATTACATCTATTTAAATTTCAAAAAACAAAGTGTAATTGTGATGTTTAAGGAATTGCTAATAAACCCTATATATACTTGATTGTCTTTCTTCTTTTACTGTTTGGAAAATAATTATGTTTTCCATGTATAGTTTACCAACAACGTACATGTAAATATCAATTACTACCCTTTGCATATCACTGAAATATTTAATAATACTTTAGAATATAATATGTCTTTATAGTGTTATTCATTGCATTTTTTATATTTTGTATGAATCTTGCAGATGATTCAAAAGATTTTGAACAGGGACATGTTTCTCGTTCTGCTTAAAGGGTCGTGATAAAAGCATTTTGGTTAATATAATGCAAAACTCTATCTAACTCTCAATCTTTCAGTTTATTTTATATTGAATAATAGTATCGACATAGATTCAAGAATCTCATTGTTCTATAATGGCACCGTGAAACCCCTGTGAAAGTCGTTCTATTTCATATGACTGTTTTGATAGTTAACATCACAAATCTTTATAATACAAGTTTAAGAATTCCCTGAAGGTATTAAGTCAGCTTTTCTTGTAACAATTTTAAATAACAGACATACATTAGAAGCTCGGATTACTTTTAAGTACAATGTTATTTGTATTTTACTTTTCTGTACCTTCTGTACCTTAACATTTAGTAAAATAATCAAACAAAATCAAACGGGCTTGCCTTGTGGGATCTTCCAGTTCCACAATTGTTGCCCATTTCAATTACAGATGAAAAAAGAATGTGAAAAAAAATCATATTATAAACTGTTTTGAAATTTCGTAATAGCATGAGTGTCCAATCATGTCTCAGTATGCTACTAGTATGCTACAATCTATTGTGCACCAACATTTAGAATAGAGAACGAAGTCTTTGGAAACAATATTAATAACCGTATTTGCATACAATTATTTACCAGTTAATATACTTTAGAACAGATGATATTTAATGTCCATGGTAGTACACTTACTGTTAGGATGGTTGTGGTGTTAAGCTATTTCCTTTCAAATCGATCTAAAAAATGTTCTAAGAGCTAAATGATAATAATATGTTAATGACGTGTTACTAATTTACAGACGATAAGATCATGCCTTTATTTGTCTAAATAAAAGGTTTTAGTACCAAACTGAAACAATACAAGCGTGTACTTAGGAAATAGACTAGCGTGATAGATTCTTCAGACGTATGTAACAAGATTGTGCCGTTTGCCATTAAATGTGTTGTGTCATGTTTACTATAAAGGTAAAAAGACAAAATATAAAAAGGAAATATCAACACGAGAACAACATTCAGTGAACGCAGCCTAAACAAAAATTTAGCCAAATGGCATGGCACCAAGCGGGTAAGAAACGAGTAAAACAGGGGAGGGTACCAAAGCAGTGTACCAACTAATGTGATGTATTCAGTTGATAAGGAAAACCATTGGTAATGCTGTAATTCAACCATAACCTTATAAAGCGTAATAGCCTTGAAATCAGTCAAATTCCAAAATATAGAATAAACAAGCATGGGTCGTTGCTATCTCCCTTTTTGATGTTTTTAGCTAAAGTTTCTAAAGCTTATATTTATGGGGTGATAGTGTCACAAATATGTAAACCGTTACATAATATTGTAGAAACATTTATTATTACTTGTATGGTATCGTATTTTCTGACTTATGATATGAATAACCAATACTAGGAGTGACGATAGCAGTTTTACCACATTCATTTTGTTTTATTGGTCTTGCTCTTTGTATTATTATTGCTAAATATTGTTCCTTGTTTTATTTAAACTGTAATATCTAATTGTGATAGCGTGAACATTCAAAATATAAGTGTGTCCTTCACCTTTAAAGAAGGATGTGGTTTCTTGATGCGACAGAATGTTGTTATGAGATAAACATATGCGCCAAGTTATTTCAAAATCCCTCGATGCATGACAAAGATACAGTCTGGACATGATTGTTGTGTAAGTGGGGACATACGAACGGACGGACAGATGGACATGAGCCTTAGTCGCGACACATCATCTTGATGTGGTAGACATTTGTGCCAGGTTATTTCAAAATCCCTCAATGTTTGACACAGTTACAGTTCGGACACGAAAGAAGTGGGGACGCACAGACGGACGGACTGACAGACGGACAGACGGTGCGACTTTAATATGCCTCCCTTCGGGGGCATACAAATTTACAGTCTAGCAAAGAATACAAATTCAAGTGAACGGGGTGTAGTAGTTTAATGTACAGGGTTTAGTAGATGTGTACGGTGTCTAGCAGTCACGTTTTTTAAAGTATAGTTGTTTATATTATTTTTTAATTGGAAATAATCTCATTTCAGACTAAACATGGATAAATTAACTTTTTAGTGTTTTTGAGCCCAAAAGTATTACACCATGACAATCATAAGCTGAATAGTGTCTGTCGGTATTTATAAGACATGTTGAGGAGTTTTCTGACCAACTCGCTGAATGAAAATGGTTCGAATGGGTATATATATATACATGTATAACTAACCTACACGTAAGACAGGAGGTCGATAATTGATCACACACTTAAAAGATAATACACTCTGTACATTGGTATGGCATTGTTGAACTAAAAACTAAAATACTATCATTATCATCATATATGAATAGTCATTATTATCATTTTCAGACAAGCAGCATAGGCGGCATTGTATTTATTAAGTGAGTTTGACAGTAATATAGTATTTGGCCAAAAGATAAATCAGATTAACCTAACTAATCAAGGCGGATATTTTACCAAAGCTCATTAACATGTGTTTGTTTTTCAATGAAGTATTAAGACCGGTAAACTGATAAACCAATACGACAAGTTTCGATCAAGTTTGTTCACAATGCATAACTCGAACATGATATTGTTTAAGACACATTATAGAATTTGCTGTAATGTTCTACCAATATGGATTGAAATTGTGGTCTTTTGAGTTTTACATTTTTCCATTTAACTTATAGTCACGCATAAAACGTGGTCTAGCAGGACGGAAACTGTTTACTACAATTAATATACATGTTGGTTAACATGTTAATAATTTAATTAAACATTTTTATCCTTTATAAAATTAAAACCATTCCCTGCTCCGGACATCGATCGTTTTCTTTGTCAGCGCACGTGTATATGCTCTGGTACTGAATTTATTTTGCAGAAAATGACATTCGTTTACCAACTACACCCCGTAAACTCGCTAACATCCGTGCTAGACTCTGTACACAAGGCAATGCCGTTTTTTGCAAATTTTGTTAAAAGCAGCTCGGGTTGAAGGGTGAAAACTCAAATATAAGTAGAGAGATGACTATATTTTTATTAACGGCGGAATTTGATACAGCAAATGCGTTTTGGGCTTGATTTAGTGGTAAATTTCAACATCGTTTGCACATGTTAACAAATACGCTACATTTTATCGCCAAGTTAACAAAAAGTATTCAATTTGCAGAGAAAAGCAAATATTGCTCTAAAACTAGACATATTTAGTTTCACAAAATTGTTTAGTTTGGAAAAATCGATGAAGTTATGATGAAGAAATAAGTCAAAACATTACCTTGGGTGTACTCGGTGTGCAGCTTTCTACTTTCGTTTTCGGTGTATCCGGTGGACGCTGTACAACAGTGATCAATGATCCCGAAGGACCAGAAAAATAAAAATCTTGAACAACTGTGGAATTATCAGCACAGATATTTTAACACGTCTTCATAAAATAAAACGATTGTGTGTGTGTGTAAGATATAGAGGATATTTGTTTGTTTTGCATGTAAAATTGAAAAAATAATTCACTGAGTGAACACCAGATGCAATATTTTCACGAGTGGCGTAGCCACGAGTGAAAATATAATAGCTGGTGTTCACGAATGAAATATATTTCAATATTATATGTAAAACAAATAAATTTTCTTTTTATTTCTTGCTTTTTAAGTGATTTAAAGTATGTTTTACTGATTTTGCCGCGTAACGTCGCGTATTCCCCTTTATGACGTCATCACATCATGACGTCAGATCATCAATTTTGAAATGTAGTTCTGTTAAATTTCTCTAATTTTGTTTCATTTTAAACATGATGTATGACGACATAAACTTTCTTTTCTCAAAGAAGCAAAATTTACTTATGAGGACATTTATTTTTGCCTGTTATTTCATTTAGTTATGATATTCTCTTCATCCGCATTCAGATATAGTCCGGCTACAGTGAAAATTATACTTTATAAATTTCACTAGTGGTTTATCAGAATATAATCATCTGATATATTACAGTAAAACACTGGAAAGCATGAAATAAGCAAATTTATTTCATCTCCTCAAATAAATACGTATCTTCTTTCTATTTTAAAGTAAAATTTTGATGACGCACAACGGGAACGTCAAATACAGGGTACTCGGAGTACAATCTGTGTCCTGAATGTCAAAAGAAAAAGGACAAAGATCAACAGTTTATTTTATTTGGCTAAATCGGCATGACAAAAATGCCTTGGCAATTGACAAAACTTTCATGATAGCCGATACAACAGAACTATATACAATATAACTATAACACAAAAACATATATACATCAGACGATGTTAACAATATTAATATAATTTGAAAGCAATTAAACAGATAATTCTATATCTGTTTCTGAGGAGCAGCCATATATGCAAGCAATTCAGCTCTTTATTCCATAGCACATGAAGAAACTTTTGAAACAATTCTCTTTTTTTTTTCGTATATTTACTTCACAAAAGAAAATAAAATTTAGAACCACCAACATTCCTGGACCGTAAACTAGCTGGATAGCTTCCTCTGAAAAAATCTAAAGTCTTGCTGCGGTGAGGGGCAAGTGGTTTGAAGTCAACGACCTTAACTACTCGGCCACGGACGCCCCATAATAAGGGAGAAACTTTCAATCATAGAGACTATAATGATGATTATTCGGATAGTTTGATAAGGAAGCAAACAATTTATATAAGTTGGTGTTAACATACTCAAGAGAATCTCTTGCTTACTCGAATGTAAGTATAAACGGCTTCAAACAGTGTGGACTATTTTCTTGCTCAGATCTATTTATCAAAGTCTACCGAAAATTTAATAATTTCGATTTTGAAGTAATTGTTCAGTGCATTTCAACAAGGCAAATAGCCTAATATTCATTTTGCTTAGTTATGTCTCCTTTGAATATTTTGGTCAATATTTTTGTAAAAATCCAGAGTTTATGTAAGCATTTTGTATGTATATCGTTCTTTATTCCCAAAATACTGTTAGATTTATGCCCCCTCCCCCACTCCGTTGCCCCTTGCGGCGGAAGGGGTGCCTTTACTGTTTTAGGCACCATAATTGCAGCCACCGTTTAACCCTGCGTGAACGTAAAAAGCGACTAAATGGGTTCATACTAGGTTGCTTTAACTTTGTTACAACCGAAGATTGCCAAAACATCTTTCCTTTTTAGGCGCTATATATGAAATACACTGTGTTGGTGCGCCGTAAAACAAGCAAAAAATTATGATAACTATAATAATAAGAAAGAAATATGCCCTCGAAAAATGTGTGTTAATCTGATAAGTAGTCACTAGAAAGGTGTTAAAATTGCCACCGTTATAAATAGACCGTTACTGAATGGTTGTTGTTGAATTCTTTACAATATTTAAAATGTTATAACAGTCAAAAGTTGTGTGATTTGACAAGAGTTAATGAATATGTTTGGTTGAAATTATTACATGGTTTTCAGTGGACAGTAAAATTATACTTTTACTTAAGTAATCTTTGCTTGAAAAATAGCGTTAGTGGTCTCCCTTAATTTGTCTGGTTAGTATCGAAATGATATCAGTTTAATTTACTATTTAAAACAGCATTTGATGCGCAAAATCATTGCACAAACACTAACCCAAAATTAAAGACAGCTATCATTGTTATGTTTTAACTAAGAAATCATTATGTTTCTATTATAAACACAGTTTTGAAGACTTAATTCCGGACGCTCCAGATGTACAATCATACATGCATTACTTTGTAAATGTATCAGGGACAATATAGCTGCTCTATATCGGATACAAATACGAGTACTCATGCAAACAACCATTAAAACAAGTCTATTGGTCACAATTGTATTTCCCGATGCCTTTGTCAGAGCTTCCTTTTAGGATTATTTTGTAATATTTCATTAATAACCTTTAGTATAAAACGACGAACAACATAACCTATTTAATGATCGTAAATGTTAAAATATTGTTTTGCCATAAACTTTCTTTAACGTTACAAACCGATTCCTGTTAACATTCCATATATTCATATATTACTGTATCAGATCTTAAGTCCATTTACAATTCTAAGCTGTATATTTCAACGCACAGCTTGTTATAAGAAGTAAGTACGATATTATTGTGTTTTCGGGTATTTTACTTTGGCAAAGACTTTTTACAATAAAGATAACAAAAAATGCCGTAATAGAACTTCAGCAATTATGTTTTCCTTCAATTAAACAGAACAGAACAGAACAGAAATTTTATTTTCTAGACTTATACAAAGTACATCGTCTTGTCAACATGTATTGAATAATATATACAACATAATCACATAAATATATGTATGGCGAGCCATTATAATAAATATAAACATAACAATTACAAGCACAAAATTCATGAGAGGATAAACTACAATTGAGAGTTCAAAATTGAATTCCTTAGCTTTAAAGCTTCTTTGATATATTTGCAAACATTTATTAATATTTGTTATTGTTAATACACAATAATTCAGTAAATTTAAAAATAGATGGTCTGTTATAATAGTAACTTTTTATTTATTTTTTACGTAAATCTACAAAACTTGAACACACACATATGAAATGATACTCATCCTCTATATCTAAAACATAACAGCACTGACAGTATCTTTGTTCACGAGGAATGTTATTAGTGACATACCTTCCTGTTTGTATTTTGAGAGGATGAACAGATAGTCTTAATCGACAAAAATACATTTTAAATTTACGTGGTAAAATGTCAAGATAATTTTCGTAACTAAGACACGATTTAAAATGTTTGTAATTTCATAAAACAGAACTTCGATCTAGGATACTGGCCAATTCTTGTTTATACGTATCAATAACACTACTTTTAAAATTTTAAAGAAACAATTTAGGATCTATATAATTATCACTATCAAAAATATTAGCAAAACCATAATCACATAACAACTTCTTCACATTTGAGACCCAATTTTTACACCTTCAATTACACCTTGTCTATACATTGTATTTAAAATGATATTATCCCAGTTTTTCAACTTGCACCAAAATTTAATTATTGTAACATAACGGGACACATAATGGATATCTTCCTAATTCACCATAAACAGCAGCAGAACAAGTATTAGGTCTTACATTAAATAATCGTTTGCAAAATTTTTAATGAATTCTTTCTATTTCTTTAGATTTTGTGTACCCCCATATTTCAGATCCATATCCTAAGATAGAGCCTACAAATGCATCAAATAACTGGCATAAAAATTTTTTTGGTTTTAAATAAAATTTCTTCCCATTTTTTAAAAAAAACATTTAACCCTTTAATTTGTTTTCCCTTTAAATTTTTTTCCCTCTTTTAAGGTGTGAAATTCCCGTATATTTAAAAACGTACCCGGGGTTTAAAAATCTTTCCCCTATGTAAAAAATTTGGCCGTGGGAAAGGTCCAGTTTTTCGGGTGGTAAAGTCTCTGTTGAAAGGCTGGGTTTTGATTATTTTTTCAGGGAACGGTACGGGAAAAGTGAAATTTCCGCCCCGCCCCTAGCCCGGGTTTAAGCAAAATTTAAACAAAAAACACAAAAAAGGGTTTGGAAATTTTAAATTTTAAAAACATCCGCAGATGTTTTATACGGGGTTATAGGGAAACCCCTTCCCAATGTGACACAGTGTGCCATTAAATAAAAAGGCGTAGGGTTTCCCCAAGAAAAGAAGCTTTTGCCCAAAACGGGGAAAACGGGGGCCCAAAACTAAAAAAAAAGGGAAATTTAGAAAGGGGTCTGGGGTTATTCTCCCCTGCTTTATCACAGATAGCGTTAAAAAGAAAAATTTTTAAAGCAGGCAACATTCCAAAAGGGGTGATTAAAACAGTATTAAAGTGGGAAATTTAAGGAAACCCCCCAAAGTTAAAAAGGGCCCAAATGAAAAAACAAAAATCCCAAAAACTTTAACAAACAAAATGTCGTGTGAACGATTTTAAAGGTCAAAAAATTAACACCATTGATTAAATTAGGGAGATTTTTTTCAGCCCCCCACCGCACAAAAAACCGGGATGTGAAAAAAAAATAGAAAAAAACAAAATTTCCCAAAAGAAAGTCCAAAACAAAAAAATTTAAAAATGTTGCGGGCCGGGGTTTTGATTTGAGCCTGTTATGGAGGGTCCGGGAAAAATTTGCAAGTTCCCGCCCACCCCCCAAACCCGGTTTTTAAGCAGATTAAATTTTTTAAACACAAAAAATGGTAAAATTTTTAAATTTTAAAAAATCCGAATGTTTTATAGGGAACTTTTTCATAAACCCTTAAATTTGACACAGGTGCCATTCCAAAACTTTGTTTTTTTTAGTATTTCCCTTAGCCCAAAAATTTTAAAAAATGAATAAAAAGATCTAATTTTTTTGGTTCTTTTTGGTGCCCTTCCCCACGGGCCATTTTAAATTCAGCAAAATAATAAAAAATCAAATAAACATCTTTAAAATGTAAAACCCTTTTTAAAATTGTTGTCTTGCAAAAAAATTTCCCAAACCCTCAACAAAGAGGAAAAAAAAAAGGGGGGAAAAATTCCCTTTCCCCTTGACGTAGGCCAAAATGAATATTGAAATAATCAGAATAACTAGAACAGGACTAAATACATGATTTTACATTTTGGTACATATCTCTAATTATTCTTAACATTTTACCTTGGATACCTATTTTATACATTTTGAGCCATAATGCGTTTCTGTAAATACTATCAAAACATTTCATCATATCAACAAAAACTACATTTAAACGTTTATTTTGATCTAAATTTTTTTGTATTAAAGACAAAAGGATGAAAATAGCATCCACTGTAGAACGCCCTTTTCGAAAACCGAATTGAGCATCACATATAATATTATTACTTTCAGAAAACAGAATAAAGCTGGGACATCAAAGCCACCTATTGCAAAACATGAAAATACCACAAACAAAACGGAACGTCCAGTTGAATTCTGCTTAAGAATACAGTAAAGTTGTGTGTTGCCCTGACTAAATACTAAAGGTAAATTTACCTGTTTTAAAAATAGCCCGTTTTTAAATGGTAGTGTTAATTTTTTAAAAATTTTTAAGTGTTATAGCCGCAGTAAAAATTTTGTGAAAATTTTTTCTTTTCTTTTTTAAATTAAATGCAAAAAAAAACAGTCCCCTTTTGATGAAAAATGAGACAAATGGGCCCGTAAATTATTATCCTTTTACTGCAATTTAAATTGGGCCCAAAATGACGTAAATTTTAAACTGACAAAATGTTTAATCGAGAAATTTGGTTTAAACAAATAAAGGTCTGACGGAATTTTAAAAATGTTGAAAACTTCATAAAATAACATTTATTTCTTAATATTTCTTTTGTTTAATAATTTCTCTATTATTTCGGACTGAATAGTACTCAAATGCAAAAATGTCAATGTATAAAAAGAGGTAAGAAGATATTAAAATACATGCATGCATGTTTACAAAACATATACGACACAACAGTATGTTACCATCACAGGATGTTACCATCACAGGATGACTAAATGCATTGTTTTATTCGTATTTTAAAATCTTAACTTAAAATCACCAGGAAGAAATGATTATAGAACAGCTATAAGAAGGTTTGAATGCTTATTTTATATTTTAAATCATTTCCTCTTGATGTATTGTTTATTTTTTAACATCTCATCATAACCTGAGTTCTGACGCATTTATTTTTGAAATTGTAACAACCTGAAATAGGAGTGTTTTTTTAAACAGCTATGTAGTAGCACGTTCGTTATCTTCCCTTTCCTGTTGTAAAGCGTCGTACTTGATTAAACATCCCTTAATTAAAGGTTATAAATCAAACAATAAATCATTCATTTGTACGTTTTATAGTTCCTGTTTTTCCCTTCAAAGGGGAACTATGGCTTTTTAAGAAAGAAATTTCCCTTTATTTTAGTTATTTTTTTTACCCTGTTTGAAGGTATTATAGTACTGTGGTAAATTGGTTAAAAAAATTTTCTTTATTTACGATGAAATAAACTGTCTTCATTTTTTCCATTTTTTCATTTTAATTAAAATTAAATAGTTAAAAGAAGCAATGCTGATGAACCTTGCCCAAAAACCCTTTTAAACTATTTATAATTTTTAAAATGAAGGTCTAGAAAGGGAAGACCCCATCTTTTTTATTCCATCAAAAACCAGTCCATTTGTTCACACAAAATAATTTAATCACTTTTAATAAGATTTAAATTTATGTGAGAAATTTTAAATTTTTAAGGGTAAAGTCAGTTTCCGGGTTTAAAAGGGATGGGGGGTGCTAACCCAAAAAACAAAATTCCGCTGGGGTTTTTTGGAAAATATATCGTTTTCAAAAGATGTTTTTTAGTTTTAAATTTTTTTTAATGGAAAGTGATCATAAAACAAACGTATTGAAAAGTTTAATACTGTTTTTCTGAAAACCCTTCCAAAAGAAAAAACCCGAAAAACAAATTTTTGCCTTTACCTTCTTAAAAAAAGTTTTCATTAAATGCCTGGTGGAAAAAATACAGTTAAAATTTTTGAAAAAGGGATTTAAGATTAAAAAAGGATATATAAACAAATAAGGATAAATTTGAATTTTCTTTTTCTTACAAAAAAAAGATTTTAATTTAAAAAAATGAATGAATGTATTTTGGGAAAGAATGGGTTTGAAATTTTTAAAGAAAAATAAATGGCAATTAAGAATTTCAAAACCCTTTTTGTTTTAAATGGTTTATGTTTTCGTTGTTTATTTTTGGGGATTAAAAATGAAATATCACAAAACCCATGTTTCATTTTTATCATTTTCAGTCCAAAAATTTCATTTTAAAAACAAAAGACTTCTCTTTAAAATTTTTTTTGATGTTGAAAATATGAAAGGGCAAGGCAACGGGGTTTCATGAAAAAGGGTATTTGTAGTGTTTTTATTTTTCAAAATACATTTTGTAAAAGAAAACCCAATATTCAGTTATTTGTTTTTAAAACATTTATTTATTTTTTCAAAAATTTAAAAATTTTTGCACTTCCTTTTTTTTATTTTTTAAATTTGTAAAGTTTTTGGGGAAAATTAAACAAATCTCATTTTGCCATTAAAAACCCCATGCTTAAAAAGCCACTTGGGCCCCCAAAATATATCATTTTTAGGGGCCATCAAAAATTTTTTTGTTCTGTCCCTGTTGGGTTTCAAAAAATTTTCAAAAGCGCTTGGGGTTGAACCCCCTTTTTATTTTAGTTTTAAAATACATTTTTTAGTATTAAGTGTTTTGTTTTGGAAGCCCAAAGTACCAAATTTTGTTTTTATTTTGGCATTTATTACAAATTAGTTTCACATTCATTGCTACTTTTTATTAGAATATGATCGTCCAAACTGAACCCTTAAATCCCAATTTTTTTAAAAGTATAAAACGCTTGTTTTTCCTTTCAAAAAAGCAAAAAAATTTACTCATTTCGGATGTAAAAAAAATCAAAATTTTACCAGGACATGTTGTTGAATTCCCTGCCTTAGTTCCGTGCTAAGGGGCGTGTATGGTAACTTCCACTTTCCAGGTACCTAATAAATTTTTGAAAGACTCAATAAACGAGCCTGCTCATTTTCAATTTTTGCCCTTCTTACCTTTTCATTTGAAATTTTTATTGTTACTTTTTTTAATCCTTATGCATATGTAAAGTCTTAAAATTCTCATTTCAACTTTGCGATTTACTCTCAATGGAGTAACCAAACAAGCGTTTTCCTTCAAGAAGGGGTATAACTGATATAAGTTACTAAAGAATAAATTTTTAGCATATTTGCACCATGACAGAGGGAAATCTGCAACAAAATGGTTAAATGGCAGATAAATGAGCTGTAAAATCATGACGCCCAATTATTTTTATCAATTTATTTTAAACAGTTACACTACAACATACATATCATGATACCGCTTCCTTTTTCGAAAATATTTTTCTTGCGACATTTTAATGTGGACATTCAGCGTCAAAGAAAACCATGTGACATTTAACGTTGCTTTTGCGACATTGAACGATATAAAGACTGTTATAATTAACGACAATGTAATGATAAGGCATGGTAGGTTCGATAATTAACGGTATTGTGACATATTACAGGGTAGGAAGGCTGCTTCAAGAAGCGTGAGATGTCCTAAAATCACAATGTTATGCCTACCTCAATCAAATTATATTACGATGCTATGTGATAACGGAAAGTCAATATCTATCACTGACCTCATTATAAATAAGGTACTCCCCTGATTTAGAATTGAAAACAAAACATAACAAAAATACATTTTCCCCAGGCAAAAAACGTACAATTTAACCCGTTTGTCCGACGGGAAAGACTTAAAGTCTAATTATCTTTTTAAGCAGATAATTATTTCCCGTTTTAAATCAGAAACATTGCGCGTTTACAAAAATATTTTTCGTGGATGACGTTTTGTTTGTTTTAAAGGTTATCTAATTACCAAAACATATTCTGGTGATTTAGTTAAATGTTATAGTTGGAGATTAAATTGTTGTTTTAGTTTTTTTGTGATTATTTTAAATCTTTAATATATTCTTTTATTATGGCAAAAAAAAGGTTTTAACTTGCTAACCCAGTCTCTTATTTGTTCTAAATTGCTAGTGAAGTTCTTAGACCGTATTTTCTTGTTTATACAGTTTTATTAACGGTTTTTTTTACAAACGTTTGATTAAATTCCCACTTATTTTTACACATATGGCATTATCCATCTGAAACCTTAAAGAAACTCTGACAAAGAAACAAATGCGTCGGAAAAATACAACGGTTGCCTAATGTTTGTTTACTTGAGTATCTGTATTCGATTCAAAGCAGTTTTTTGTCCCTGTTTTTGGCGTTAGTGCTTGTTGCTAAACTCACGTCAGACTGAGGATTTTTATATTTTGCGTTTTCCCCTCCAGTGCTGGATTAATCATTTTTCGGTTTTTCAGTTTAAAATGACGTCTTTTTCTGGCGCTTTTAAATGAATGGGTTGACTTCTTCGTCATGCGTTCAACTAAAATTTTTTGTAGGTTTTGTCACATAAAATTTTCCATCCAAACCTTGTGGCTGACGGTTTGTGTGGCTATTATTTTTAGGCGTTTTAAAAAGGGAAAAAAAATAATAAAACGGAAAATATTAAAATTATAAAAATATGAAATAATTTTATTATTTTGTTGGCCTGAAAAGGCTATGTACACTATTATTAAATAGCCGCAATACTGTTCAGTACCTTTACAAGTGTTTTATTTTGTTCTTTTTTCTGTACAGTGACAAATACGAGGGGGTTTAAATTAAAAAGTTTTCTTTTATGCAAGAAAATTTTCGGATACTGGGAAATTTAAAAAAATTTAAAACCCACTGTCCATTTAAAAACAGGGGGTAAAAATTAAAATACTTTTTCTTGAATTTCCCCAAGTTTTTTAAATTTAAATTTTCCCCAAATCATTTAAAAAACAGAGCAACCCTTAATTTTAAAACTTGTTTCAAAATGACCTTGTTTAAATTTCCCCCAATATCTGAAAAAAATTTGAAGGGAACTGTTGAAATTGACAAAAGCAAAGCTTCCTGGGTTGCCAAAAAAAGGTGCTCGTTTTTTAAAATTAGTCCCAGTATTTTCAACCCTTTGGGGTTTTAAAAAAATTCCCAAAGTAATGATCGGGTTACTTTTCCTTCTGTTTAAAAGGGTTTAAAAAATTAAAATTAAAAAAAGGGGTTTAAAATTTTGATAAATAAAAAATTTTTTAGAAAAATTCTTGTTTTTTTAAAAAATTGTTTGAAAAATTGTTTTATAAAAAGTTTCAAAAATTTTCTTGAGTTATAAAAAAACTGGTTTAGAAAAAAATTTTGAAAAACCCAAGCATCTTTTTGAAATGGTCAAACATTCCAATATAGCCCAATTGGTTTTGATCAGATCGTAACAACAATTTTTAAAGGAAACCATATTTTTTTTGACTAAAAAAAACCCTTTTGATCTGTTAACCATACCTACTATTAAAAAAATTAAGTGGACCCAATCATCCCTTAAACAGAAAACCCTCAAAATATTTGGTGTCAGGCACCACATCTTTTTTTTGGTTTTTCTTTGGGTCCTCCGGGGGTCTGCTTTGGGGGTAAAAATGGGTACTTAATGGTATGCACCCTTGGTCGCGATTTGTTTTTCCAATTGCTTGAAAGAGTTTATGTTGAGTCCTCTCTAGAGAATACACAAAAAGAGGTTTATATCGCATTTTAATGACACTTCCAGATGATTTTTAAGAGATAATTCTTATTTTGATTCAAATGGTGTCTTAAAATTTTACCCTTTACTGAGCTAAACTTATAAAACAAATTCTTGAAATTTAAACTACATCATTTTTTGGATCTTTCATAATCACTATAAAAACAATTCTATCACACGAAAATCTATTGATAAAAGAGATGACTTTTGTTCTTAGTATAGTAAATTTATCCTCATTTGGATTGGAGACGTTACCGCATGCAAATCTTGGGTTGTATCTTATTATTAGATTCGCTATAGGATTGTAGCAACTTAAATTGATTTTAACGAGCGAAAATATTTTTGGTTTTTTTTTTTTTTTTTTTGTACCGGTAAGCTACTTCAAACAGGCTACCGCTATTATAATTACGTTAAAATATTTTATCAAAATTTTACAATCGTAACTTTGATTTAATTTCAAAATTAAATAGTGATCTAACAACACTTCTGCGACAAGGATTAGCAGCCTGATTTTTAGGGGATGTTGTTTACAAACTTCGTAAGATCTTGGGTCATTGTAATTTTTCTGTTGTGTTTTCGATATTTTCAATCCTTGAAGCATCGTTCAGCACGACATTATTGTTGTGCTTGTGGTATTTTAGTTTCAACTTTTCGGCATTTTCTAGTTGGGTGGTTCCAATCATTCCTACTTGATTAATCTTGAATCACCCTTAGGATATGTGCCTGCTTTTTAAATTTGGCTTTTGACGTCTTATTCTGTGATAGCGCATTTTACTATTTCACGTTTAGTGGCAACATGTTGGAATACTGCTTAAGCCGGAAGTGCTGGAGTCCGTGGACGGTAACTATGCACTTTCCAATATTTCGTACCATGAACAGGCTCAATCAAACCGAGCCTGCAACATTTTCAATTTTGCCGTGTTGGGCTTTCTTTATAGGGATTCTGTATTTATCTATTTTACTAAATTTAATTAAACGTTTTATTAAAAAGGAGGTTATGACCCTACTATTTTTAAGAAATACCGCATGCTGAGTATTCAACCCATTTACAGTTGGACGCTACGCTTTCCTCTTGATTAAATCTGACGGACCAAGTGGGAGACTCTATGTTGGACAGTTCTTAAAGCCCTTTGGGACTGAATTGTCTTATTGTTTGTCTTCTGTCTTGCTTCGTCGGGCCCTTGTAGGTGATTTTCTTGTTGCTCTGTCTTCCTTTAAGACATCGAGTACTGTTTGTTATGGTCATTGGGTTTACTTTTATATTATATGTTTCTACATGATCATTTTAGTGTTTTACTTACTTAACCTTTTGTAACCATAACAACTGTTAGAAATTCACTTGGCGATGATTCATTTTTATTTACACTGTCCTTGTTTATAGGAACGTGGTGGGGCTAAGAGGCGAGGTTTGGTGCACCATTAACCCGGTTTAAACTCGCCCAGCAGTATTTATGCTGCTGACCGTTCCAAGGCGGCGCCCTCTGTGTCTCCTAGATGTTTGTCTATGTTGTTTGATACTGTTTCGGTGACACTTTTGTCTCTTGTTGTTTTCTCGTCTACGGTAAGTATCTTCCCCTTTGCCCCTATTTTTAATCATTCTAAGTTATATCCCCCCCTCCCCAGGTCTCGTGTCCCTTCCCCTGTGCCTAGTGACTTGTATGGGCCTAAATGTCAATCATTATATTTGTTTTTCTTTTAGTTCCTTATCAGTTTCTAATTACTTATTTTCTTAGGCCTGCCCGTGCTCTCCTGTGTGCCCTATCCCTGTTTTTGTTTGGGGTCCTCCTTGGGCTTCCCTGCCACTGGCTCTTGTTACTGGGTCGGGTGGGGCTGCGTTCATTGAACGCCGCCTTTCCTTGATGATCTTGTTTATCATATTTTAGGGCCCATATTATTTTTGATCTATATAAATGATTTACCTTTACATCTTGAACACTCAGAAATGGATATGTTTGCAGATGATGTTACAATAAGTGCTATAGTACGTTCTACTTAAACTTTAAATTCAAAACTTCAAAAAGACCTAGACTTTATTCAAAGAATGGTGCACTCACAGTGCCATATGATACCTTATACAGACAGAACTTAAGCTATGTACAGATCAGCCGAAAAAAAAGAAACCAACATTACCTTCATACCATCACACAAGTACACCACTTCAGATTTACTTAAGACAAATATAGATTCACTGAATCTGAAAAGCTTCTTAGTGTTTAAGTTGACAATTGCCTAAAATTCAATAGTAATCTCTATCTTCTTTTACGGTTTAAACAATCTCTCAATCTACAATTTTTTCTACAATGCCCATATGTTACCTCATGTAGACTATACTGTTCAATTTGGGGAAATTGCTCAAATAAACTTCTTGAGAGAATGCTAAAATTTCAGAAACGAGCAGCTCGCATTATTCTAGGTAAAACTGTAGATGCACCATCTCACTTCTTTCCAAAGAATTAAGATGGATGAAATTTAATGACAGGGTTAAGTACAAAAAGGCTATCCTGATATACAAATTATTAAATTAAGAAAACTCATCATGCTACATAAAAGAAAAATTTCAATTTGTCTCAACTTTATATAACAGAAATCTCAGATCAACAAACAATCTTAATCTAAATGTCCCTAAACCTAAATCTTGAGTTTTGCCGAAATCACTTTCTTATTCTGGAGCGAAAATCTGGAATAATATACCACTCTATGTACGCCAGTCTGAAAATACTGAAAAATTCAAAAAAAGGTTACATAAAGTGGAAGTACTCTGGTTAAACCAATACCATAGTATTATGTTTATATAAATTTGTTTACTGAAGTTTACATTTTTAAAGGTTAACATTTATGTTTAGTTCGTCATAGCATGTATAACTAGTAAATACTTTTTGTCTTTTGTACAATAAGTTGATGTAAATATGTTGTAAAAATGTTGGGATACATATGGTATCGTTTTGGCGAAAATATAGCCTCGTTAAATTATTTGTTATTTAAATAAATAATTTATTATTTAATACTATTATTATTATTATAATTTTTATTATATAAGGCACAACTTTTGATTGCGGGCTTTAATAACAATGATAAAAGAACGAGCTCTCATAGATCAGGTATCGAGGCTAAAGCGTCAGATAGAGTCAAATGTGTTCAAAAATATTCTCACTCTTAGTTAAGATATGAGTTTGTTGATCAGAGTCTGTCTTTCAATGATTTTTCTATGAATCGTTTTAAAGCTGGCGAGATTATCTAAGATAATGACACCAAATCCACAGAAAGAGAAGGTCGAATGGGATTACCTAACAGGTTAATGTATTAAAGTGTATCCTATGGTTTTAATATTTTGAAGGCATATTATGCAGCTGTCCTGAGGGAGATAAAGCTTAGTAAGAAGTCCTGGCCTGATGATTTCCATTACATTGAGATGACGATATTTAAGCAAATAATAGCCTCAAAAATCAGAGAAGATTTATCCCTACATTTAGAAAGAAATCGTAGGAAATTTTCCGCAAGCAGGTTTCTAATGAAAGTCAAGGTTCAAATTGGTTCTGTTTCCTTATCAGAGAAATAAAATACTCTAACAAATCTGGTCACACGATGGTTGTTAAAGGTATGGTGCGTATGGCTTAACATATTTGTGCTTCCTGTTGAAAGAAAGATTAAAAGACATTGGATCATCCGGAGTGTTTCTTGGCTTGTCCATATGCTATGCAATGACTGTTTTCATGCAACAGAATTCTCAAGAATGTGAACGAGGTTGAAAATTTGATTCTTTTACCAGAATTTTTTGAAACCAGAATTTTGTTTAAAACAATCAGAAATCAATATGCAGGAAAATTTCCATGTTTGTTCTGGTTCATGTCACTTGTGTAATTTTGTTAAAAATACGTCTGCCTTTACAGAAATTAATGAAAAAATGTTAACTCACGAATTGGTTGAAATGTCAGGAAAACATAATTTTGAAGGTTGTCGTATTCCTATTAATAACAAGATAAATACTTTATACAAATATAGTTTGTAGTGTCGCTTGATTTTCAAAATCCAACCCTTCCTCCGCTATTTGTTTGGAATATATTGTTACTGTTTGTGTTTCTCTTTATACAGTACAGGGCTAAAGGCGGCGGTTATTTGTTTATCTCTAAAGTGTCCGTTTATATATTATAAAGATATCACGTGATGTGTAAAGTGTGAGAACATGTGTTATTTCTCTCTTGTTTTTCGAAGTTTTTTCTTCATTGGACGACGATATTTTGAAATTTTTGTTACCAAAAGGACTATCATAGGACCAAGGACCAAACAATCATACCTTATGAGTGCGGAAAAAGAAAATTTGACAAAAAGTCAAATAAAGTATCAAAGAACAAAACGTAAAGCTAGCGAAGTGGACACATATAGCCATTACATGTGCGTACAGGGACAATATATTGCTACATCAAATACATCAGTATTTCAGTCACCAGTTCTGTCTACGCCGCCAGAATGGGCGGGAGATCTAATTGAAGACGTCAGGCAAATAAAAGAGTTTATGCCGAAAATTGAGTCCCTGCCTTATAAATGTGAGAACCACGACAGTGGAAGCCAAAAGAAAAACCCTAGAGACTAACGGTGCAGAGGGCAGTTAATCTCTTCAATTTCTTGGGAAAGTATGATGTCCAAAAAACCAGCTGGAAAAATATTTTAAAACAACATGTCAATAAGCTACATAATAAATGCGAATTTCTGGGATCTACTGTGCAGGAACATAAATTTAAAGAAATCAAATTTCAAGAAAAAATTTGCGACATAGAATCTAATATCGAACAAAAGTTATGTTATGATATGTTTTTTTATGTTATGTTTGATGTTATGCTATGAAAACATCTGTGGATGTTTCTTAATTCAATACTTAACCATTTTTATATGTTACTGTTGTATAATGCTTAGTATGGTGCTCGCTTTTTGTCGAGTAGGGGGCATATTTATTGATATTCGTCTAATTATGTATTTACTTTAGGTTTAACGGCGCACGAACACAGTGTCATATGGCGACAATGTTGTAATTTTCGGATGTTCCGAACTTAAAGCAACACCACCTCATCTGCTGGAGCGACAAGAAGCATAGACTCCATTAATTAAAACCCATTTAGTCGCCTCTTACGATAAACACGGTTAAAAGGTGTCTTTAGTTCTGATGCCTCAACCCGTAAAGGCAACCCCTTCCGCCGGAAGGGGCAGTAGGGAGAGGGGTCATAAATCTAACAAAGAACGATCAACACGAATAATCATCATTTTAGTTATTTTTTCTTTTCTATATTATTGAAAGTTTCTCCCTTAATATATCTCCCTCTGCCTTAATTTAATTTATTTCCCTTTAATTTTATTTAACAAAATGATGCAAAAACTTTTTTTCTTTCCTGAAATTTTATTTTTGCTTTTGGGTTTGAATTAATTGGGGAAAAAAAATCTGATTAAAAAAATTTAAAAAGTGGGGGCGTCCGGGGCCAAAGTGGTTAAGGTGTTTGACTTCAAAACCATTTGGGGCCCCTCACCGCTGGGGGTTCGAATCCCGACGGGGATTTTGGGTTTCTTTCATTTTGGGGAAGCTTTTCCACCCAAAGATTAGGGGAACTCGGGGTTTCTCTCAGGTTTTTCCCCCCCTAAAATAAGGGCCCTTCCTTCACCAGTAAAGCGGGGAAACTCGCATATAAACCAAATATTTTTTTGTCGATGTGACGAAAAACCCCCAAAACAAACAAAAAACTGACACAAAAAATGAATAAAATTTCAGATAAAATTTTCAAAGCCACCTATTTTGTCACAATAAATCAAAAGGGAAACTGTTTTAAAATTAGAAACAGCTTTTGGACCAAATCCTTTTTCAACAATTCTTAATTATTGGTATTAAATGTATATCATTTATTGTGAAGTTTAAACTAAAGCGGTTTCTAATCAATTGTTGTAGTATCTACATTTTAAAAAGCGTCATTTTTCAAAGTATAAATGTGTGCATATTTAATGGACTGTTTTAAATTACAAACATAAAAAATCCAATTTGAGAAAAGTAGGCCTAATCAATCAAGCAAATCGTCGTTCACAAAATGCATTCTTCAGACAAGTCTTAATTTTTAAGTTCCAGCAGACATTTTCACAAAAAGACTTACGACAAATTTTTATCGTAAGAGAAATCTTAAAATCTCCTTTTCACAAAAAATCTTAAGAAAAACTTAAGTGCAAAATCTGTCGTAACTTTACGATAGGTGTTACCCATTCGTAAGTGTAATTTTGTCTGTCTTAATAGTAAAATAGCATGTATCTTTTATTTAAACTGAACTAAAACAAACAAAAATGCAAGGACAAATATATATTAAGCAAACATTATGTTATAAGTAAAAATAAGTAAAAATTATTTTTCAACATAAACATTTGTGACGCCATGACTTGATGACGTCATGGCGGAGAGCGTTGTGAATACTTTTAATATGAACTATATATAGAATTCTTGAAAACTAAAAATTTGTACAATTTTGTGGGTTCGATTTCATTCCCAGCATGTACTAGTGGCACCTTTTTATGTATTTATACCTTAGCAATAACGTAGCAGACTGTTTATTAGTCACAGAGGCCCATATTTTATTATTTTCAATCAATAAAAAAAATATATCAGTTTGAATCCTTTTTTTTTCTCATTGTAACTTGATTGTGTTTAATACTTATTTCAAGCTCTTTATTACTTGATTTTAAAATCATTATCAAATATAGAGCATGCACATCAATATCAAATGAACGTTGCTAGGAATGTTTTTATCGTAAGATTAATCGTAAGTGTATTTTTATCTTAAGATAAAATTTTAACTCACGAGTGGCTTTGTGAAAATGACTTAAGATTTAACTTACGATTATCGTAAGTCAAAAACTTAAGATAAATCGTAAGATTTTTTTGTGAAATTGTCTGCAGACAAGCTACATGCACTTTTAAAAATCAAATAATTGTGATTAAGAGTTTTGTTCACATTAAATGTCACATTTGTGTTAAATTTAAAATTAATCGTTTACATCTCGTTTCAATTCAAAGTAACCATCTGATACTGAAATGTGAAAAATGTTCAATAATAGCACAAGACTCAATAAATCGGAATCCATTATACTGACAAATTCAAATAACGACAGTGAATTAGTGGGAACCAATTTTTTTCAACGTTATTAGATTTCTTATAACGGAAAATTCGTATTCCGACTACGAAACAATAACATTTGAAACCAAAAACCGTGTTATTTTCTATACAATCAGTACCCGTTAAACTGACACTTGGTCAGTCAAGCACGCGTATCATAGAGCCGTGAACAAAAGCCGCAAAGTGTCAAAAGAGGTATTGTAGCTTGGTCAGTTAATTGTTACACCTTATTACAATACCAACGTGTTGTTGTCAGCTGAATTTTGTTACACTTGCCAACTTGTGACTTTTTTTAAAAAATATTGCAGAACCTCCAGCTAAACTCATTTCATATCAAGCAAGTCCTATCATTGTATGTGTTTTTATTTTATAAAGTGTTATCATTATCATATCAGTCTTTAACTAGTTTAGTTGTTATTATTTTAATAAAGTTGTTGTATTATGTGTATGATATGTAGTGTGTATAATAAAGTGCAAAAATCGTTTCCATTATAGATGTTGATTATAGATCTAAATACATAATGTTTAGATACCAGTGAATAAGCATATCATTACATGATAAATGATTAAATTCAATATACTGACAAATTTGATATACTGACATATCCTTTGGGAACCAACAGTGTCGTTGAGTCCTGACTGTATTTGAAATATGGAAGGCTATATTTAAGTCTTACAAAGTCAATCATAATGTAAGGACCTTATTTCCGTTCAAACATGTCTTGCGCATTTCTATTTCGGAGAAGTATATTATGTTTGTCAGATTATTGTTAGTATACTATCGAAATGTGTACCATTTTAAATTATCATTAGCATTTGGTTTTTTCGTAAATGCCATTTTCCAATAGAATCTTTCGCCACATTGGAAACAAATTATTATATCATTATTTTATTTTAACGCCAGTTTTTTTTTAAGAAACAGGTGCCCCCCCCATATTTTTTTTATAATTGGGGGAATTTATTTAAACCCAAATCTTGACGCCCAAACACCTTTTTGAATTCTAGAGGGAAAATAATAGTACCATCTTTATTCAGATATGCATGATCAAAATCCCCACATATTTTTTGTCCACAAAGTATTTGCGTATTTCTAAAAGGTTATACTTACAATCAGTTCGAATATTTATATTCAAATAGTAAGACAACAAAATAGTTTACTGATGGCATACCATTATGTAGGATAGGTAGGCTTGTACAATTAAGTAGCACTAGACGTACATGTACTAATAGTTTTACCATCTTGATGATATACAATATAAGTTTAATCTTGATAATGGTATCTAGAAAGGCAATACAATAAATTCGATGGTTTGTTATAACGGAAGTCATTATCTATTGCTGATGTCATTAAACCAGTACATGACTTGATTAAGACAAAATCATAACAAAAAAGACATTTACCGTGGCTAGATAGAAACGTACAATGAACTCTTTGCTCGACAGGAAGTCTTACGTCTCAATCCTCATTTAAGCAGATAATATTTCCTTTTTAATCAAGAAAGCATTGAGAATTTACTAACCTCGTCTGGAAATAAAAATGTTCCGTTATCAAAGACAGATATCCAAACGAGCGTGCTGTATTCTGACTGATTAAGTAAATATGCTAAGGAAGTGACATTGTTTGTCGTCTTACATCATCTGTTATCGTTAAAACTCATTAATCGTCTTAATAAAGAAATGTCATACCTCGCTAAACACGTCCTCTGGTTTGTTTTATGAGTAATTGCTAGTAAGGATCCCGGGCTGAATTCTAGTTAATTTAGGAATTTTAGTACGTAGTTTACTAGTATTTGACATTACTTGATTATTATGCTTTCCTAATACTAAGTGCTAACTATCAAAGTCCTAAAAACAAGTTCTGATAAAGGCATCAGAATATTAACCCTTTTGCTCGTATAAATGTTTCCATGTTTTCTGCCATGAGGTGTATACAATACAAAGCGATTTTATTCTCCCCGCGGCTTTTACAATCACATGCAAGTATGATTGTGAGGTTGGTAATGTACGAAATTTACTGTTAAGAACTGTGTTTATAATGGAACCTTATTGGTTTATTGCATTTAACAAACAATTAAAATTTAACCTGCCTGAAAGTTGGGTTACATTGTTTTATAATATCAAGATCTCTAGAAGCTAGAAAATGTGGAACGAACATAAATATCATGGAATAGTTTAGTACATAGCCTTAACAGAAACTGAAAAACGAAATAGCCTTAACAGAAACTGAAAAACGACAAAGTAGACAAACAGCAATGCAACAGCAATAAACTAGAGTATAATTATAATGCAGCGCCATTGTGTATAAGTTTTTTTACAAAGATACATAGATCTTCATAATGAAAAGCCAAAACTTTATAGACTGGTTGATTGGTTTTAATAAACAATAAGTGTTACAGTATCAATAATAACAATAGCAGGTGCCAGTCGTGAACCACGTCATATGTTTTCTTACTTCTAGGGTCAAACACATTGAAGAAATAAGAATATTGCAGTAAATAATACTCATAGAAAAAATAATATATTGAACAAATTATAATTCATGGATTCATATTTGACCTTAACGATCAATATCACATTTGAATGCATCATCATTGCCAGTTTTGTATAGAGTGTTTTTTGTGTATATGAATCAACCAAATCTATGAACAAATAACCAAGTAATGACGCTTTTAAGTAAATTTCAATAATTTAATCATGTATTTTATTCAAAGAAAAAAAAATATAAAAAAGTAACAAAATTAAGACAACTCAAGCAAATACTTTCAATACTTTGAACGTGTCACTCAGTCTCAATAGAAAGATCAAGGTCAAAAGCCGGTTTTTTCAATTAAAGGGGTTTTTGGTTTTAAAGTATATAAAAAAGTCCGGGTTTAAAAATAAAAACAGGGATGGGGCCATTATTCAAACTAAAAATTCAATATTTACAAATTTGACAGGGCAATGAAATATAGGGAAAAATTTAAAAAAAATTTGACCCTTCCCAAAGGGGAAAGGGCATTGAAAAAGTGGGTTTAGTAAAAATGGGTTTGACCCCTTTTTTGGGCTTATCATTATGGAAAAGTGTGCTAAGTATGGGAAAACACCATTATAAATAAAAAATTTTTTAAATATAGTAAAAATCCCAAAAAAAAATCAATAATTTTTAACCCTTTAATGGGTTTTTGTTTTTTTTTGGGCTGTTTCAAATTTTTCGGCCCTTTTTCCCAAAAAGTATTTCAAAAAATATGGCGGGGAGTTTTCCCCAAAATGCGTTCCTGGAGAGTTACACCAGTACTAGACTACCTTCCTCCGTGCTAAACCAATGTCTACTGAAAGGATTACTGTGGCCAAATTTGAAGATAAATAAATAACAAATTTAGAACAAATTATAGAAATAAAAAGCAAAATTCAATAAATTGACTTTCAAAGAAATAATCATCGATGAGTTAATGTCAAAGGTCATAAGACCTTGATATAAACTTAATTAAGTAAGCATTATTATCTCCAAGTATCAAGGCAATCTATTCATAAAAAATAGAAATATAAGTAGTATGAAAGAAAATAAAGTAATAGCCAATTTTATCTCCAAGTATTTACATTGATAAATGTCAGTTTTTAGCAAAGGTCAAGTTCAGTCTAGTCAACCTAAAGGTCTTGTCCAAATAGTTGTTGTGTACAAGCATGAAAACAATCCATTAGTTTAATCAACGTTAAAGTTTAGACAGCAACAACAATGCCAACGTAAGTTTATATCTACATGGTGAGGTAAATCTTTACATCAGTCATATATCTTCCTTAACTCAGTTTACTGTCTGTGAAGCACAATAAAATAAAATTATTTATTTAGTTTTATATCCATTATTCCAGTAAACCTATTTCAGACTAGACTGTAATTAATGAACAAATATTGTAAGGTAATAAATGTGTCTATGATAGTGCAGAATTCAAAGTGGTGAGCAGTTATATATGTTTTATGGTATCGTAAAATAATTGTTATTTCACTTGTAGCTAACTTTACTTACATCAAGTTTGCTTCTCTTATCAGGTAGTTTGAGATAAAAAAAAAGTTATTGTTACGTACGAGTTTTATATTTGAATCGCAACGTGCAAATATCCCTTTTTTAATTTTCCTTTTCCTTGCTTACTAAATCATGTTATATAATAGTGGGTTGGTTAGGAGGGGTTTTCAAAATTTGGGGTGGACCCTTTTTTGGCTTTTTAAAAAAATTACCCAATTTGGGAATTTAAAACAGCTGTTAAAGGGCCCGGGAATTTTAAAATGTTATGGTGCGATTTAAAGACTGATTTTTTGAATTTTTCATTCTTATTTCCTTGCGTTACTTAAAGCCCCGTAATGGCTATTTATGGGTATTTGACCATAATTTTTTGGTAAAATTTTCGTGGTTTGTAAAATGCCATTGATAATGTATATTTATTTCTATTGGTTTATTTTACAATATTTACATTCAAATACCATTTTTAAAAAATTTTTGGGAAAAATTTAAACCCTTGAATCGGAAAAGTGTTTGGGTGTTTAGTTGATCCTTCAGTGGTCACGTTTTTGCAATTGTATGGGAGAAAATGTAACCGAAAATTTAAAAACGAAAATTTTCCAGTATTCTGTAAACATTACAATTTCAAAACTTTCTGATCATACATCTTGTCCCGGTTAATGATTTGCCTCATGTACTAACTTATTTGCCTTTTGACTACCTGCTTTATTAATGCACAGCGGATTTTATGGTCGCATAAATATTTTATTTACTGAACACAGGCAAGGCTTTCATTTAGTAAAATAATAATTACATGAAAAGGATATAAATGAAAAGAACAATACAAATAGCCCATACATCTTAAACATAGGAGCATTTTTACATAAACCCATTGTGAAATATTAAAATCTACAGAAAGGGTTTGAAGTGCAATCAAATGCTATGCATGATACGTGGGTTTAAAAAGAAAACTTGCGTACTAGTATTTATAATTTTTACAAAGAGTGTTTCTAGGTAATAGAGGAAGTACAAAGCATTCAAAAAATTTGTAAGTTTTAATTAATTTTAATTTTTCATATCATTCGGGCAAAACCACCAAGTTTTTTAATACCCTTTCGTTCATTCCAGTGAAACCTTACCATTCCACATAAACCCAAATATTACATTCGGATTTATCACCATGTTCACATCCCACCCACAAACTTTCCCCCTTCACGACAGGCTTTTACAAACTCTGCAACTGGGACTGGGACTCTAAAAAGAACATAAGATTTTTCTTTTTTTAGCTCCCGTGACCTAGTTTTTCATCCGAGATGACCCATGTTCAAACTCACCCGAGCAATTATCTAGACAAGCATCCTGACAAAGTTTGATGATGATTGAGGCAAAAAGGTGACCGCTAGAGTGTTAACGGACGACATACATTCACGATCCTAAAAGCTTACCCTGAGTTAGCTCAGGTGAGCTAGAAAAATGCAAACGGAATGGGTACGGAAGTAGTCAATGTTTGTGTAATCTCAGTGAGGCCCCTAACATTGCTGTAATAAATTAACTCCATTTCTTCGTGGCTAACAATTTCGGACATCTTAGGTGCTGAATATACTATATCGTTTACAGTCATGACTTGTAATGGCATCTCCATTTCTTTAGATTCTAAAACTCATGTGAGTTATATCCAGGGAACCACTGTGAACGGCTTGGTATTTCCAAATGACCATTGTCAATTCCATTTCTAAATCTGCAGTTAACAAGTAAAAAAATTCAAAAACAATAACAACATGATATAGTTATTACAAGATCTGGCACAGGAGGCAGCGAAGCCCGACTAATTAAATACTGGACGCAGTAAGGAAAAGAAAGCTGTGAAAGAAAAATCAATTATTATATAAATATATTTCTTATTATGACAAGCAGTTATAGTTGTTAACATAAATTCTAAGTTCAAGGGGGATAATTCTGGAAATAGTCACACTAGAGTTATAGATCTTATCGCACAACAAGATACATGCAACTATAAAAAACATTTTCAAGACAAAATAAATTATTGTAAATGGGGACATATTTCTTGCAATATTGGTGCCAGATGTAATGAACCTTGTCGCATAAGATGTGGTTGATGATAAGGAACATATATTATATACCTTAAGAAATGAAATGTCAAAGAAAATTCTAAGTTCAAGGGGAGATAAATCTGAAAATATTGGTGCTAGAGTTATGAACTTTGATGTTGTTGATGATATGGAACATAAATTTGAAGTTGATACCTAAAGAAATAAAAAAAAGTTATAGTGAAAAATATTTGACTGTACGGAATCTTTAATCGGAAATCTGGACGCGGACGCCGGGGCGAGTAGGACAGCTCTCCATATACTCCGTATAGTCTTCCGAAAGTACACCTTCATTTCAAATCAAGTGGTCCGGCTTACCACCTGCTAAAAAGTTGAGTGTAGCCTGTTTTATCTCCAATTAACTTCTGAGATCACGTGACTTCGTGTGTCTGGAAATTACATACGAAGACGTCTGGAAGAAAAAACAACCATTCAATTTAGAGAACAGCACGACATTAATGTTGTGTATACATGTTATGTGGTACTTTTAGTTTCTAATATTTGGACTTTTTCAAGTTAGGTGGTTCCAGTATTCCTTCTTGAAACACGATAAACAATATCAACAAGGTAAGGTGGCGTTCGATGCACGCAGCCACCACACGATCCAGCAACAAGAGCCAGTGGCAAGGACCCCAGGAGGACCCTAAACAAAAACAGGACAGGACACAAGGAAGAGCATGGGCAGGTTAATCACTATAAACATACATTAAAAGAAATGATTAGTAATAAATGCTATAAAACATAACCAGTACCACAAAACATGTATAAACAACAATAATGTCGTGCTATTAATTTGGTGATTATACAAAACACTGTAAAATCACCTTGAGGATATGTCGCCTGCTTTCTATATTTGTCTTTTGACGTCTTGTCGTCTTCAGGGATTTTGTATTTCTCTATTCTATTTGATTGTGGCTGCTAAATACAGAGACGTGCTCCCAAAATATTTATCAACAAATGGAGTCTGGCTCCCGCCATGAAAACCTTCAACACCACTCAAAACAATGAAATACGACACAAAATTACGAATGGCAAAATGTAGAATAATAAGTATGACATAATCAACAATACAGACACTCATATTTACCTGCAAATATACAAAAATCGGCTCTCAAAAATATTCTTTATCGTAAGATGTAAATCTTTCTCGTGCAAGAAAACCTTCATTACGAATGCGCATGTAAATAGAAAAACATGTAGACATCTTCTTCTACAGAACTGATTGATGGATTATCACTAACATTTGTCTGTAGCATTCTTAGGTAGTGTTTTATCGAGTTTACTCATATTAATTTGATTGGCCCCTTTTAGGGCCCGCTAAAGCTAAAATGGAAATACATTTAAACGTCTTTTTCTACAGAACTGACTGATGGGTGATCGCCAAACTTTGTAGCATTCTTAGGTAGTGTTTTATCAAGTTTACTCATATTTTTAATTTGATTGGCCCCTTTTAGGGCGCGCTAAAGCTAAAAAAAAATGTTTTTAAATTTTTTTTTTTTCTACAGAACTGATTTATGGATGATCACCAAACTTTGTCTGTAGCATTTTTTGGTAGTCTTTTATCATTTTATCAAGTTTGCTCAAATTCATTTGATTGGCCCCTTTTAAGGGCCGCTAAAGCTAAAAATAGAAATATCTTTAAACATCTGACGGTAGTTTGCACTTGACAGTTCCGTGAACAGGCTCAATCAAACCGAGCCTGCAACATTTGCAATTTTGCCGTGTTGGGCTTTCTTTCGGGATTCTTATTTCTCTCTATTCTACAGAACTGATTGATGGATGATCACTAAATTGTGTCCGTATCATTCGTAGGTAGTCTTGTTTGTTTATATTGATTTGATTGGCCTCTTTTTATGATCACTAAAGCTAAAAATAGAAAAAAAAACTTTGAACATAATCTCCAACTGAATTAATTGATGGATGATCACCAAACTTTGTCTGTAGCATTTTTAGGTAGTCTTATATCAGGGTTGCTCATGTTAATTTGTTCGGCTCCTTTTAGAGGCCGCTTAGGCTAAAATGCCTTTGGCTATGGCACAACTTCAAACATCTACACCTTACATATTGTGCATGTGAATTTTGTGTATTCATTCGCAAAAGTTATAAAAAAATTGTCCCATCATAATTAACCCTGCTCTTGTGGTCATTTATTCTGCATAAATTATTCTACATAGTGTCATAGGTACACAACGTAGGTAATTTTTACAAACCCTTTCCAAAATATAAGGGCAATACTTCATTTTAAATAGTGAATAATGAAATGATGGGTTAGATGATTGATCTAGCGTCATCTTAGTAGCCGTATTGTTTATTATGAAGAAAAAGAGGGGGGGATCCTTGTTGTAAAAGTATATTACAAGAGGAGCAAGTCAAAATTGAGCTTAACTTGCCGTAAGAGCTGGACTTGCCTTTCAACAAGTTCATTTGAAAAATAATTTCCAACACTGAAAAGCAGTTGTTTCTTATGAGCGAATCAGGACCATCATGACCCTCTTGTTTAAATTTAACTTTGACAACTTTGGCAAATGTTTAAACGGTATATTTAAGGATAACTGATATACTAGTATACAATGATCAGAAGTGGATATTTACTAGACATTATGCATTGTAAAGATAAACATACTCGTATGTAAGATGTTTCAGATGTTAAAATAAAGGAAATAATTCTTTGCAACCATGAAAACGAAAATCAAAAGGTGTAAAATTCTGACATATTCATGAGAAATGAAATAATGAAAAGGGCAACATCTCACAGGCCTAGCACTGAATTAAGCTGTAGTTTATCTTGGTATTGTCCATAGGGTCGGTGATTTATTATGCCCTGAACAATACTACAACAATATCACTACGAAACGTCTTATTGTAGCTTATGAGACGTATATATCCTTCATTTTTAGAAGTGTCTTAACTCGTCAAAAGCTGCAAAATGCGACGCAAGGTCTGACAGTTTATCATGTTGTGAATGAAAAACAACTCAATATATCTATACAAGCCGTGTTATGTTGCAGACGGCAACCAAATGTTATAGCCACGAGTTTAAACATGTTTTGTCGACTATATTTAGCCTTTTTAATCAAAATATGAATACGTACTGGCCAACTGTAAATGGGTGGAATACTAAACTTGCATTATATTTTAAAGTAGTCGGTCATAAAACCTAGTTGTTGAATTTGTGGTACTCATTTTTTAAGCATCACACGATATTTAACAACGAATTGTTCTCTCATCACGTTACTAGTATCGATAAGGGAAACTTGTCAAGTCGGCCTACTTATGCAATTCGTTTAAAGGTTGGGTTCACTTTAACTTTATTCTCACTAATTAAACGGCAACATTGTTGTTTCGTCTGTGTGGATATTATTGACCTGCAGGTATATTGCGTTTCATGTTTTGTGATTTTATCTTTAATGTTAGTATTATATTTATTTTACAAGTAATTCACGTTTCCTATATTCTGAAAATAAGTATTCTTTTTAGAAGGGGCGTTGTTTTGTAAAACTACTTATTATGATATTACAAAGACATCATATTGGAAAGAAATCAGAAACCTTAATGCGTGCACAGATTTATCTTTTAAGTATTTCCAATTATTTTAAGCTGATTTTTTTCTTGTTCTCGTATCATCCATAATAAATTTTATTGAAGAAAAGGTAACATACTAAGCACGACTCGAAAAACAAGAGACTTGTGAACAGATAAAATAGAGAAAAACAGAATCCCTAAAGAAAGTCCAACACAACAAAATTAAAAATGTTGCAGGCTCGGTTTGATTGAGCCTGTTCATGGACGGTACTGGAAAGTGCAAGTTACCGTCCACGCCCCCTAGCACTGGCTTAAGCAGAATCCAACATTTAAACACGAAAATGGTGAAATTCTGAATTTAGAAGCATCCGCAGATGTGTACATACGGCGGTTATCATGGAACCTTCAATGTGACACAGTAGTGCCATTCCATGAAAAGCGGCGTATGGTCCCAAATTAAAAAAATGCGTGTGCCCTAAACGAGAAAACAATGGGCGGAACTAAATAAAATGGAATTTTGAAATGGGATCTGAGGTTATGAAGCCTGCATATCACAGATAAGACGTCAAAAGACATATTTAAAAAGCAGCAACATATCCTAAGGGTGATTATACAGTATTCAATAGGAATACTGGAACCACCAAAGTTGAAAATGCCCAAATAGAAGAAACTTAAAGTACCAAATAACATGTATACACAACAATAATGTCGTGCTGAACGATCTTCAAGGATCGAAAATATAACATCATTGATTAAATGTACGGGGAGACTTTTTACAGATAAAACTTATTAAAATACTTGCGTATGGCGCTCATTAGATAATTATTACAAAACAAGATGATAATTTCAATTTGTTCATCCCACAGTTTTTTTACATGTAACTAAAGTTCTGATGATAATGTAATTGTAAACCAACGTGTAGCTAATATTTCTCTGCAAATGTTAATACCAAATGTGTCAATATTTTGCTGAAATATGTATACAAATTTTCCCTGTAAACAAGTCCAGACTTTCATATGCAACTCACTCTGTATATAAATCTATTTAATCTATACAAACAGACAACATCATATTTATTTTGATCTATTACCTGCTGAATGTCTAGGTAATGACACCTTCTATTTGAGTAACTAATTTCCGATATCAATTCCCGATTATCAAATTGTTAGGCTGTAAACACTGATGTGATCTGTCTGATTACTACCTCGAATATTATTTTTTTTATTTTTCATCATAGCTAACATATGAATGTAAAAAAGTAACATATAATTACGTCTGATCCTAGATCTAATTCTGAAGAGGATGTTTCAGAATGGGCACGCACATAAATATCAATCCTTTCATGCAGCAATATATATTAGCTATTTAACGCCCTTGAACTCCGAAATGACCTATGCAAGTAAAGTAAAAGCAGATTTAACTTGTTTGAGTATCTTTTTGAGAGATACTTCTTGTTTTTAGCTCAACAGAGCCGAAGGCTCAGGGTGAGCTATTAGTACCAAAGGGGGATACTCCGGGGTCCGTCGTCCGTCGTCATGCGTCAACAATCACCTTTTTCTCTGAAACTGCTGGACAGGTTTACTTTCAAATTTGGTCTGTAGCATTCTTGTGACAGTCACACCTAAATTTGCTCATATGATTTCAATTGGCCCCTTTAAGGGGTCAATAGAGCTAAAAACAAAAAACCTTTAAACATCACCTTTAACTGAATTAATAGATGGGTGATCACCAAACTTTATATGTTCCATTCTTATGTAGTTTTTTTTATTAAATTGCTCATATTAATTTGATTGGCCCCTTTTAGGAGTCTCTAGACCTAAAAATAGAAAATCCTTTAGACATCTTCTTCTACAGAACCAATTAATGGATGATCACCAAACTTTGTCTGTAGCATTCTTAGGTAGTCATTTATCAAATTTGCTCATATTAATTTGATAGGCCCCTTTTAGGGGTCAAGGAAGCTAAAAATAATATAAACCTTTAGATAGCTTTTTCTACAGTATTAATTGATGGATGATCACCAAACTTTGTTATTAGCATTCTCACAGTAATCTTTTATAAAAATTGCTCATATTTATTTGATTGGCCCCTTTTTGGGGCTGCTAAAGCTAAAATACCCCTAACCATGGCTTTTCTAAATGAAAGGGAAACAACTCATGTTGGAATGTCTTTCATACATGTGAATGACCTGTTTGCTGATGAAATCATTTGAGGTCATGACCTCTGGCAAAATAAATGATATTTATGAAAAATCTGCTCTAGAATTTGGATACACATAGCATCATAAACTGTCTATAAGGTCATTGGTAGGTCAGTGAACTGAATTTCTCCCCAGGACCTAAAGAAATATTTTGTTTCCTGTACTTTTATAACAAAGATGAGTTTGTATGCTTATTGGCTTGCAGCCACGGCTGCAAGCCATTTCATCTGGAAAACTTGTTCCGGTTAGGTGGTTTCCTGCTTACATCTGTTGGTGCATGATTGAACGGGAAACCAGCTGCAATCGTGCCAATCGCAACTTTTCGGCCTTTTCCGTCAGTCTTCGGATTAATGATAATAGCCGATATAATTCCGATTGCAATCGTGACAATTCGGGCGATTCTGTCATACTGCGGAAATCTAAGCTATTTTAGTTACTTCGGTAATCCCAGTTTGTGTATATAAATAGGATTTCTATTTTTACTTGATTTATCGGTTTAAACCGTAATAAATTATAAACGAAATTGTTCCGTTTCATTTGTTTTTCAAGACGCAAAAGTTAGTTTCATTTATAATTGTTTTTTGTCTGTATTAGTTTTATACAATAGAGTAGTATTCCGTCTTCAAGGGTGGTCCTGCTTACCAAATCACGCATGATCGAGTTATATTTAGATCTACTGAACGCAATTCAACTTCTTGGTGAGGTAATCTAAAAATAGCCCATGCATATCATTAACCTTGCCACGTGCTAAACTACAGATAGCGCATCGTATTTGTGATCGTGTAACATAGTTGATACATGCTTATTAATTGGTACCACGTAACGAAGTATTTTAGTGCATTTACTTGTCTGTAAAGCAAACGAATGATTTCTCTGCGAAAAAGGGGAAATGAAATGTGCACACTTGTTTCCTTTCAGTATCCACGTTTTACGATTGATCATTTTCTTTATTAGTTTTATACAATAGAGAATAGATTTCAAATCGTTTTGACAAAAAATATTCTTTTTTCCAAAAAACAAAACAAAAACAAAAAACTAAGTAAACCCTTTATGATATACAAATACCGTAATTCAAAAAAATTGTGATAATAAATTGAAACCAAAAAAAAAAAAAAATTTAAAAGGGTTGGAATGAAGGCACAACTGTGCAAGCCTTTCCTTTTAAAAGGAAACTTTATTTTTTATATTAAATTCTGTTAAAAATTGTTTGAATTTTTTCAATCTTTATTGGATTGGATCCAAACTTGGAGAAAGCACAT
The DNA here is from genome assembly GCF_026571515.1 of Ruditapes philippinarum. NCBI lineage: Eukaryota > Metazoa > Mollusca > Bivalvia > Venerida > Veneridae > Ruditapes > Ruditapes philippinarum. Next base: position 87,536 of record NW_026855120.1, on the reverse strand, counting down.
TTCAATTAATATTCGGACACATTGTTGAACCTGATGTATCATGTGCATAGTTGAAAGTTGATATCAGTTGAGCTGTTTTGATTGATATTTTTGATATCACTTAACATACTATTGTTGTTTTTTTTTTTTTTTTTCATTTATAGACTCTATATTTGGGGTGTAATTTCTGATGCTGAATTGAATTTTAATATCAGCTGACCTCCTTTGGATATTTTTACATTGTTTTACCTATTGTCATTTTAGGTACAGTTATGTTTACATATAGAATGTATAAAAACATTGTTATTTCAAACATCTACACCTTATATATTTGCATGTGACATTTTGTGTATTCATTCAATAAGTAATGAAATAAAATGTCCTATCAAAATTACCCCTGCTCTATTGGTCATTTATTCTGCATTTATTCTACATAGTCTCATAGAAATACACTTGCAACATAGATATTAATAAAGCCTTTCCAAAATATAAGAAAATATTTCAGTTTATAAAGTGGACAATGAATGGTGGGCCATATGAGTGATCTAGGGTCATCTTGGCCCTATGGTTTATTATGAAGGAAAAAACAATGAATGTGGTGAAAGTATATAGCTAGATGAGCAAGTTAAAATTGAGCTTGACTTGCCTTTCTAACACTTAAAAACAGTTGTTTCTGGTGAGCGACTAAGGGTCATCATGGCCCTCTTGTCATAAATGTGTCTTAATAGAATTTAAAATTATAAAGGGTTTTTTACAATCTTAAGTACAATAACATACAATTATGTACTTGTTATAAGTGTGTTTTGCATTGTAAGGTAGCCTGTTAATTGGTTACATTAAAATAACTTAAAGATATACTATGCTTATCTTAGAGTACAATATTTTTATACCAGAAATCAATTGAAATCTATGTATTTCTTTCTGAATATGTCTAATTTTATTTAAAAAAATGTACAACCTCTGTGTGGGAAGCTGCATATCCTATTACAGGTCAAATTAAGTTGGTCCTTTCAGTTTTTAATGACACCTGTAGTATGTAGAGTTTAAAATATAAGACATCTACTTTGTGTGTCGTCAGGGCATGTTTATTCTATATTTATAAATAGACTGTGTAGCAATTATCAATATTTAAAAAGATATAATTTGAGCATGCTGAGACAAAATTGTTTTAAATGCTTAAAGAGTAAACAGTGAAAGTGAAGTCCAAAGCAAAAACGCAGCACTACAACATACAGCCACAGATATGCAGTAGAATAACGTTAGGTGAGTTATAAAGCTAAATTCAATGCAAACATGACAAATACTTTCTACTATACGTGAATAATTCGATTCTATTAAATATTGTAATCTCTTTTTGACAAGGAAACGAGATTATTTGAAACAACTTTCTGACATGTTTTAAATCCCCCTAGTGGATACGTAATTTAAAAAAGATAACCAGTTTACCCGGGCAAAAGAAATGTTTTGATGTGTACTTATGTTTGTCCAGATATTGACGAATGATGCTTATTTAACACGTTTTGGAAACTTTTAATCACGCTATCGTTTTCTCCGTGTGTTATTGTACGTTTTAACATTATATATATTTGAGAACTGTGCTCTTGTTACTGTTATAATTATTTATCTGTGATTTTGCTTTTCATGCAGTGCTTTATGAGATTAATTTCCTCAGCGATTTATTGAAGGACATTGACTGTAATAATACGAACTTGCAATGAATGAGTTATCATAGTGTGTACGATAAATTGCAATGAAAAGCATCGAAAAACAAGGTTATCTAATTTGTACGAGGGGGGGGGGGGGTAGCCCCCGAGTATTAATCAGATTGCCGAGTGTTTTGATGTTCTTTCTCTTTTTTATCATAGTCAATCATAAAAAACACGTTCCCTGTCACAATATGAAACCCCAGAAAAAAGGAACAAATGAACTGGCAACTGAATATGATATATCTATCGCTTTTCCTTTCTCTGCCGTCAAAATAAGCAAAAATGAGCCAATCAATGGGCATGCTCGGGAGTGCGGGTAAGTAATAACGCACTGTGCATGTATATGTATACGATTTAACTCTGACAAATTTTCAACAGAAAGGTCCCCAAACTATGATACAAAAGATGTTAAAGACTTTAAAATTGTTGTTTGTTGAAATAGAATTGTGGGGGTATATTTTATCACAAAAGAAAATGCATCATTTTAATGTTCTCTTTACTTTTTATGGGAAACAAATTATTCCATGGCAATCCTATTTGAGTCGGTTGATATTTTGTTTAAAAAAATGCCGTACCCTTGCAGTCCATCAAATCATCTGCTTATCCTAAATGAGATTGAAACACATGCTAATGAGAGATCCTAACTCATCAACTGTCAAATATGTGTCAGTTTAAGGCAAATCTGCTTTTCATGTGTCAAGTCTTAGTTATTATCTTTTATCGCAATGCAGCAAAACATGCAATTATTGTCTAAAATGTGACAAAATTAAATGAACTTTTAACAATTGTAATCCTAATTGACATATTTATTCTCAGTGCAGCTAGAAAATTGCACATTTCTAAACGAGTTAGTATTTTTTAAAATTTAAATCAGTATTGTTTGCTTTAGAGATTTTTCAATGATCTGATAATCTTAACTAAATAATAAAACATCAGGGGTTTCTCACACGAATAAAAAACGAAACGTTCAAATGGACAGCTAATCTGTAAAAAGCTTGTTTCATGTCATGAAAATGTATAGTCGGACAATTTAGTCATTTATTGAGGGATTGAAACACAAATTGTCATTAGCATGGCTACTGGTATGAAACATGTCATTTAGGTTAATATATGCAAGGTCAAGGTCACTTAAGATGATAAAATATAGAAATTCTGTAAAGAGGATATATCCTCCAGGCATGGTGGCATTCTAATGAAACTTCATAGAAATGTAGACCACAGTGTCATGCGCATGAACCATGTCGTAAGGTTAAAGGTTTATGTAACTTGGCACAAATGTTCACCATTGTAAGGCTTATTGCGCACATAATCCAGGTCCCTGCTATCAAAGTCGAGGTCTCATAGAGATGTCAAAGTTTGTGTGCGGGGACCATTTAATCATAATTTATTGATGGCTTGTAAGACAATGATCACTATCAAGACTAAAAGTGTGACACATGCAATTTAGGTTGATATTTGCAAGGTCAATGTCACTAGTGAGATAAAATATCCAGATATTATCTGGATAATGCCCACATCTCTGTCAAAAGCTTTTGTGACTGGCGTATTTCGCGACAATGTTGCCTTTGTTTTCTTATTAGTTAACATTGAAGTAATACACTGTTACAACTCCCGGCTTATCAAATCCCTCATCCTATGGACTCGGGCTTCAAATAAGTAATTATACGTCGAAATCGGTATTTTCGCTTTGGTTATCTGTAATTCGCATAACGAAATCATTGTTTATGCATTTTTTCCACGTGATAGTTATGTTTTGAAAAAAAAAACTTACGTGGCCGTCATTGCATAAAGCTGTTTTACATTGCGCCCCGAGTCACGCACATTAAAATAGTGCATCAAATGTGCGTGGTCACAAAAATATTTTCGTTTATGCCTGTTTTCTTCTTCATTGATGTATAGCTGCGTGTGCAGTTTTATGCTAGAATGATATATATATTAGAGCAAACATAATAAAATGTTCCGCGACAAAATATTATAAATTGTTAAGCAATGAACTTGGGAACCACTTGCCGCTCACCGCTGTTGGGTTCGAATCCCGACAGGGACTTTGGATTATTGATATTTACATTTCTCTTTCCTTTTGTTCGTAATTTTCCTCTATCAAAATTCAAACCAAACATTTGTTAATGACAGGCACAGATATACAATGTACCTGTATAGTTATACACACTCATTTACAATGATATAATGTATGTAAACGCCTTTGTCAACTAGAAAATACAAAAATGATTTCAGGTGATGGAAATATACATGCAGCAAACAAGAGAAACACATATGAATATTTACTTTCAAATGATATGTTAAACTTTTGTCATGTGGTCGATATTCGTGTTTTTGAATATCGTTTTCATGTATCATTTTGTCATTGTATTTGTATATATATATATCTTGTATTTGTCTGTTTGCTGTCCGATATACAATCCATTATCCCATATCATTCCTATATCATTCCATTTCATCATCTTATTATAACAACTAATTTCTCATATTTCATTTGACATAATTTGCATGCCGGGCCTCAGTTTTTACAAACTTCCCGGAAAAACCATCTCACGCAAGTGCACTTTGATATAAATATTTCTATTGGTTTGCGCCAGAAATTTATTTATTTATTTATTTATCAAGGTGTATGTTTATGTCCTTACAGGTAATTGTTGTTATTCATTATGTTTCATTATCATGCATATTTCCATTGATCGTTTATGTATTTCGGAACTGTATGTATGCACTTTGATATAAATATTTCTATTGGTTTGCGCCAGAAATTGTTGTCTTATTTATTTATTTATTTATTTATCAAGGCGTATGTTTATGTCCTTACAGACATAAACAGACCATTCCTACATTTGAAAAAGGAACCATACGACACTTACTTATATTTGGTAACGCATGGATGTGTTAAATGTATCTGTACTATTGATTGCTTTACAAACGTTTAGATGGTATAAAAAAACATAACTTGGCGTTTTAAGAAACTCATTCACGTTGAATATTTTAGCCATTTTCAATGATATATTTAACAAAGGAGACTAATCAGACTGAAAATAAGGATACACTCTTAGTATAAAAGTATACACTATATTGCCTCAAATTGGTATTTCTAAATCACATCATTAAATTTCGGGGACACTAATTACAATTTGATGTTAGGCATTTGAGTGTTTGAATCTAAATAAGAATCTAATTCTGTTTAAATTCGATCAACAAGTTTTGAAACATAAAAATGAAGCGCGTAATTGTCTAATTATTGAATATGATAGCTCCTTTTTAGACACACCTAAAAGTAGATCATTGCAAGTTCCAGCAACAGGTTTTGATAAGAGTTTTTTAAACGTTTTTAAGGGTTAAGGAACCCAAGTCCGATTTTTTATGTAGGGTAATTTGCCAATCGAATTTGGTTTAAACAATTTCCAGTGTTAAACGAACTCGGGTTTTTTAAATGGGAAGCTATGCGAAAATGAAATAAACAGTTCGTTTTCTTACCTTTTGCTACACTTTATTTTGATGTATTGAAACGCTTTATAATGCTGGAAAAGTCTAAAAAAAATAAGCCAAATCGATTTCATTTGCATTTACGGTAATTACTTATAAAATTATTATGCTTTTGTTCGGGATATCAAAATTGTAATTGTTTAAGTAAACAAATTGTTTTACTTTCACATGAATATATTCAGGATTATAACCCAGGACAAATTTTCAGACTACTTAATTTCATTCCGCTAAAATACAACATGTGTCTTTATACATTCTGGTACTAATGTTGTTGTTTTTTCTTATGAAAATAAAGGCTTTGTCACATCTCTCAATTAGTGTCACATCATTAGAGTCTTCTCCTAATTTTGCTTTCAATGCGTTGATCTAAAAGCACAAATGCAATTACAGATTGTTTTCTACGGAACAACGAAAGAATAACTTATATTGTTTTGAGTCATTATGATGAAGCCAAGATATATAGCCAGATGGCTACATCGTCCGAGAATTTTTTTTCTCTGATGTATTGATTTAGATTGCATTTTATATTTCGTGATTTACAATATCGTAAGTGCCTACATTCACACGTGACTAATTGTACATTTTGTGAAATCATTGTAAACATATCGCAAAAGATAAGCGGATTTCATTAAGCCTTAAAGCAAAGTACAGTAAATTCTGGTCTGTTTTTTTCTCAAGAAGACATTTTCTTTGATTGATAATGTCCTTTTTAAAAACTAGTGAAGATTAAGTAGTAGATATAAGCCGAAAACTGTCCAATATGCAAAATATTGAATTTCATGAGGCTTATATCTTACTTAAATTACTACTTTTACTATCAAATATCATGTTACCTATCGAAAACTTAGAAATAATGTATTTTTGTGTTAGAAATATACAATATAAATGTTTTAGCAATTATCATTTTCTTACTTGCAAAACCCTATAGGTAGCCTCTTGAATAACAAAATGTCCGTAGCATGAAATTTTCGTGTTTTGAAATATGACCAATTATGTACATGAACACAATGTATACACAAAATATACCAGTTACTGTCCTAGGATGATAATTTGGTCTTAACGGTACATGGGAAAGTCCAAAAACGGGGGTTATCTAGATTTTTATCCGATATCGAAAAAGTAAACACTTACATATACTATATAGCATAATTCTAACAGTGTCGTTTGTGTATTACCGTTATGGCTCTGCCGCTAGATCAAATTTAATGTAACTTAAAGTGTTTTGTACTCATAAGTTCGAACCCCATATAGTGCCATTTTATAACCACATTTTTTTCTTTTTGCTCTGTTTTTTTTTATTATTATTATTTATTTATTTTTCGTTTTCCTTTTTGTTTTCTTTTTATGATAACATACATTTACAGTATATATATTTTTTTTATTTCTATTCTATTTTCTTTTTTGTAAACTTTACCTTTTTGACAAATTTACATGTGATAATACATTGAAATTTATTATATACATATTACGCATCTGTTTAAGATGCTGTGTCTGTACTTTCCTCATCAGAACAAATTTCGCCCACTTCTGAAGCAGTGTCGGTTTCTTCATTGTCACTCACGTGTATGATTATACGTTCAATCGCTTCTTCTAAAGCTATATCGCTTCTAAAAAAACGCGCTTCCACCTGCTCAACATGTCTGCAACAGGATTTCCATTCTTCGATGGTTATGTTCTTAACAGCATTTTGTGTCAGCTTCAAGACATCTGTCATCTTAAAAGTTACATTTTCAGAGGAAACCTTTCCTTTAACTTACATCTTTCAATCTTTAAAACATTTCTAATAATGTCGTCGGTTTTCTTTTTGCTTTCTCTAGACATTTCTGACATTTTTTCTAAACTTTACGCAAGTCTAAATCAACTTGTGTAATAAAATATTCGATTACATATTCATATATGTATATGAAAAAAACGGTCAAACTTGTTTTCTGAACAATTTACTGTTCTGAGTAAAAATAAAATGTGTCATACCAGGAGTCGAACTTCTGCCTGTACGGGTGTAACTTATTACTGACACGGTTGCTCTACGTACTGCGCTAACAAGACATATAATTACATGTAGTTTTATTTTCATTTTTATAGTTTGCGGCATTGATCTGCCTAACCTATTTTTCGCATTGTTATTGGTCTTTGTTATGTAAACAAAGGCTCAAGTTATCATCCTAGGACAGTACACAAAATGTTGGACTTACACACATACAGTTTACATCAATATACATTTGGGATTTTTACAAGAAATAATAAAACTGAAATGTTTTCAAATTTGTGTTGAATCATTTTAAATGATTGACTGAAACAATCTATGATTTTTAAGAAGGATTTATACTGACCATTTAATGTTAAAATGATATTTTTACTTTACTACTGTAACAACTATCACTGATGTAAAATTTTGGATATTAACGCAACAAAATGATATTTTCTTATTTTTTAATTGATATTTGTCATACCACAGGAGTCTGGAATCTTTTCTTTATATAAGCAGTCAAACATAACCACTTTTCTGTTAAATAGATGAATTGATTTTCTCTATTGTATTCATTTGAAAAGCTGACCATTACCCTTACCTAACTGAAACATAACGTACATACAATAAAGCAAATCAAGTATGATTGTCAACTTAACGTATACATGTATTTAAAAAAGAAAAAACGGACAATAGACAAGAAATTAAACAATCCCATAAAAATCGTATCCTAACTGACGCTCCGCTATAAGAAGTGTAAACAGTGATATGATGTTAAGAGCATGAAAATCGAAAATCAGTAGGTTTGGAATAATAATTCGTTACCAGATAACAAGTATAATTGTTATTTTCGTAAAAATATGTAAAATGCGTAATGGGCGAAGGAAAGATATTGCATCATTCCTTGTGTTAACTTCTGAGATAAGAGGCTACATTTAACTAAATCTTTTTTTTTTGTTTCTTTTTTAATATTTGGAGAATTTTCCACAAAATCCTGTGGTGATACAAACTTCTTTCAAGACACGGCACGCTGTCTAATATTAATGTGTAACACGATTAATATTGGACTTACACATTAATATTGGACACCTACCTGTACTGTATTAAAAATACAGTACGGTCAGAACAAAGGAATGGAATGACGTCATAGTAGTAATTTAACTACAGATAAGGTACAGTTGTGAACTGGTTGTATAGGTAAATGTAATGTAAAGGTGTTATCATCTACGTAATAATACACGTCATTTTCTGCTAGAAAACAATTGCCACTAGAGTGTTGACAAGACCGATATTCGATTTTGACATATAAATCATCAAAACAAAATTTTGGACCAATTTCCAGGATACAGTAAACTCCGCTTATAACGAACTCATTGGGACATTCAAAATCTGTTCCTTATATCCGGAGTTCCTTGTAAGCATATAGCGAATTAGTTCCTTGTATCAGAAGTTTTTATAGCGAACAGTTTTACATATAACGAACTAATTCTTTCCATCGTCCTCCATTTAGAAGAGCATTTGATTAAGAAAAATAACTCTTGGGTTCGTCATTGTTGTCTCCCTTATATTGATTCAATGAAGAAAAAAAGAAATTATTTCATTTTTTTATTTAATTTTTATTTATAAATATATCTATAAGATAATTATATGATATGTACCATATATGCAATATTGTTATTAATTAACGATACAGTATCATGCACACAAATAATTACTTTGCTTTGAAGAAGTCGCTAATTTAGGTTGGGGAATGTTGACAACTCTTCAAGTTAAATTCAATATCCAATAAATTTTTAAACATGTGCATTAGACTCGAAATTTGACCTAATCTTGTGCAAACAATCAATAGCTTCATTTTTTGACACAACCGGCAGATCATATAAATAGATCTCGTCTTCGGGCGATTGACTGTCATCGTCATTATTTGTTTCTAATATATCCGCTACACTCGGCCAAGTTTTAATCTGTGCCGATGAAAACGAAAGTAGAAAATGCGTGATTTGTTTACGGATAGCCGATATTTTGGAGTTCGTTATAAAAGTGTAATTTTCTGTACTTTTTATAGCATTGGGACTAAAAAATGAGTTCCTTATAAGCGATAATTCCTTATAACCGTGTTCGCTGTAACCGTAATTTTTTACATTAAATTAAGAAGGGCAAAATTCGGGCCAAAAAATTTTGTTCCTTATAACCGGAAGTTCGCTATAACCGTGTTCGCTATATGTGAAGTTTACTGTATTTGGATCAAAACAGTGGCCACTTGAGTGTTAACAAATTTTTATATTTTTAGCTCCGGTGACCTTGTTTTTCATCCGAGATGACCATTGTTCGAACTCATCAGAGCAATTACCTACACAAGCATCCTGACCAAAGTTTTATGACAATCGAGTCAAAAATGTGACTACTAGAATGTAAGCAAGGTAAATCCATATTTTGGCGGTCTGATCTTGTTTTTGACACAAGGTGACCCATATTGTCAGGATATTTGGGTCAACACTGTAGCAACTAGAGCGTTAAGAAGATTTTTTTATTTTTAGCTCCTGTGACTTAGTTTTTAATCCGACATGACCTATGTTCGAACTCATCCGAGCAATTAACTAGACAAGCATCCTGATACAGTTTGATGATGATTGAGGCAAAAATGTGACTGCTAGAGTGTTAACGAACAAATGTGGACGGACATGTTAAATTACCACAAATACATTTCAGTATCTTTCAATTGTTTTCTAAGATTGAAAACTTAACATTTGTATTAAAAAAGTATAAAATATTGGGAAGCTTTCGAATGATAAATTAAATTAGATAGCAATGGAACATAGTGTTGTCTTTATATCTGTACAGACATTGATTTTCTCGACAACGTAAGTTATTGTATTTTTGTTACGTAAATAGTATTTAAACTTTATTTGCTTCAGAATTGATGAAAATTATATTCAGATATCAAAATATCCGTGTACTGTACGTAAATCCTTAAGCGGCTTTCAGATCAATATAAATATTTTATAAACAAATGTGCTAAAATAAACAAAGAATCCGTGTATAACGATAATGTTAAGGCAGTTTTATATAGGTATAAAGGTAACATTACTTGTAAATCTAACTGGGGTGCATTGTCATCTTCTTTGTATTGAAATTGGCATTTGCATTAAAACTCTAGAAACTTTGGAATATATTCGGTGAATGGTGAGATATTTACAAATCTAATAGCAGAGCAACTTCCTTGTTTTCACTCTAGTAGGAATCAGGTCTAAGACAAATATGTGTCGTTAATTGATTAAAATCATAATCGTAGTAGCAATGATGTAAGCGGAATTTACATTACGCTTATTTTTGACAAATCATCGGCAATAGTTTATTTCATTGTTAGGAAGGGATGTTTAACTCAACCATTATTAACGTGTAAATCTCAATTTTGCGACACACTTTGTACTGATAGATACATTGCATTACATCAGAAAAGTTGAACACAAGTTTTGTTACAGATGTCCACGAAAAACTATGGAAATCATTTCCTCCTTCAATTGCGAGACTTGGTTCTCTGAGGCATACCATAAGCATTGATTATTTACAGATTTGTGTTGCTGACATTTATAATATAATTATGTCAACAACAAATTTCTGTGCAGATCAGTTTTCTATTGAATAATATGCTGACCCATTCAATAAATAACAATGTGTTTTATATGAGCAAAGTCGCTATTGTACACTTAAATGCCCACTGATTATAAGACATTCTGTATATACGTTACAAGAGCTGTCACAGAAGACAGCCAAGCTCGACTAATAAAATACTGGACGCAGTAAGGAGGACAAAACTATGAAAGAAAAATCAATTATGTATAACTATGTATTAAGTTATAGTAAAAAAATAACATTTGTTAAAATAAATTCCAAGATCAAGGGAAATAATTATAGAAATAGTCACGCTAGAGTTATGAACCTTGTCACACAACATGTATGTAATGATAAGAAGTATATATTTGAAGTTTGAAGTAGATACCTTAAAAAGTAACAAAGTTATAATATTTCTTAAAGAAAATCCTAAGTTCAAAGAGAAATAAATCTGTAAAAATTACTTCAAGAGTTATGAACATTGTCACATAAATATAATTGATTATAAGGAATAAGTATTTGAAGTTTGAGGTAGATACCTTTAAAACTAAAAAAGTTACAGTAAAAAATAACATTTTTCTAGTAAAAAAATCTAAGTTGATGAGGAGATAATTCTTGCAATATTGGTGCTACAGTTATGAACCTTGTCACATAAGATGTTGATGATGATAAGGTACATTTATTTGAAGTATGAAGTTGATCCCTTTAGAAATAAATAAGTAACAGTAAAAAAAAATATTTTTTAAAGAAAATTCTAAGTTCAATGGGAGATAAATCTGAAAATATTGGTGCTAGAGTTGTGAACCTTGTCACATAAGATGGGGATGATGATAAGGTACATATATTTGAAGTATGAGGTTGATCCCTTAAGAAATAAAGAAGTAACAGTAAAAATAGTATTTTTTAAGGAAAATTCTAAGTTCAAGGGGAGATAAATCTGAAAATATTGGTGCTAGAGTTATGAACCTTGTCACATAAGATGTGGTTGATGATAAGGAACATATATTTGAAGTTTGAAGTTGATACCTTAAGAAATGACAAAGTTATAGTGAAAAATATTTTACTGCACCAAAACTTTAATCTGAAATCTGGACGCGGACGCCGACGCCGGGGCGAGTAGGACAGCTCTCCATATACTTCGTATAGTCGAGCTAAAAACGTATCATTGTCACTGCTAGACATTTAAGAGTAGCGAATGATTCTTCAATTACGAATTGCGTTTGATTAAATTGTATCTGTTTGATTAACAATGCCTATTTTTGGACGTATTATTAGTTCCTGTAACTAGGTTAACATGTCTGGAACTTGACATTTCACGGAAGTGTCGCTATTTCTATCCTACTTTGAAGGAAAAGGAAAAAATATCATGAAAACCGGAAAAGGTATTACAGAATGACAATAAAAAATAAAAAAAAAATAGAAAAGAAAATTTTTCCATACAAAAAATAATATATACTGTCTTAGAATACATTCATTTAATTACAAAGATAAAAAAAATCCGTATTTTTAAGCCTTTGCTTTTAATGTATATTTTTTGTACATTTCTGCTGTGAAAAATTACTTTTTGATAACTTGGATATTACTATTGATACTTTATACTTATTTACACAAGGTTAAAAAAGTCTGGTTCTTCGGTTTTATTGAGTTGAATTCCTTTAGTGATTGATTTAATGCAGCAAAAGTACATACATGATATTAGATTTTTTATTCTAAAAACATTAAATAAAAGTAACCTAATCTCTTAAGATCATGAACTTTGTTTCTTTTCGAACCCAAGCCACTGTTAATCTCGTATGTTAATCTCGTATGGGCATTTATATAAACAATTATGAGTTAATGTTACGTTCTAATAGAAACAATTATGCTATAGAGTAAAAACTTGATTTCGTAAGAGAAGAGTTCAGTCTACACAAAAGGCCTTACGAATGTAATGCTCTATTAATTCTAACAGACTTTTATTGTAATAAATTAGTGAAGTAATCAGCATTTTTACTCAGGGATGATTTGCATACAATAAAAATATGTATAGCTTTAAGAAACGTGTAAGCTTTTGCATCAACGGCGCACTGAAACAAAACACGCCATACTGGGATAAACACTGTAATCATTAAGTTTAAAGTAAGTGAGTGCCACTCGATTTTACCGTCACATCAGCGTTGTTTTTTGCAGTGTGGAGGCTGTAAACTTTCGCCCCGTACATTCAATCAGAGATGTTCTATTTCCGATCCTTAAAAGGTCGTTCAGCACATTATTGTTGTGTTTGTGGTATTTTTAGTTTTAACTTTTTTCTCGTTGGGTGGTTCCAATATTCCTACTTGAATATACCCAAAGTATATCTTGCCTGGTTTTAAACTTTGTCTTTTGACGTCTTACCTGTGATATACAGGCTTCATAACCGCTGGTCCCCTTTCAAAATTCCATTTTGTTTAGTTCCGCCCACTGTTTTCTCGTTTAGGGCACACGCATTTTATAACTTGAGGACCATACGCCGCTTTTCATGGAATGGCACTACTGTGTCATATTGAAGGTTCAATGATAACCGCCGTATGAACACATCTGCAGATGTTTCTAAATTCAAAATTTTACCTTTTCATGTTTAAATGATGAATTCTGCTTAAGCCAGTGCTATGGGACGTAAACGGTAGCTTGCACATGCCAGTACCGTCCATCAACAGGCTCAATCAAACGAGACTGCAACATTTTAATTTTGGCCGTGCTGGACTTTCTTTAAAGCTACATTAAATAAATTTCATTAAAAAAGAAATAGCTACATTTCGTTAATTTAATGTGTTTCATAACAACTCCCGTTCTTACTTTGGTGTCCAAACAACCAAAATGAGTTTCATGAGCCATAAATCTAAAACCTCATTGTGGCGCAATCAGAAGTACAATTTTTATTCCAGGAACGATGATTAGGAAACTACCCGCCTATATGACTGAAATACTGTTGGGAAAGGCATAAAATGAAACAAACAAACTAAAAAATTATATTTGCATGAGAAACTCCGCCTTTGGGTCATCCGTACAACACTAGGAAATTAAAAAAAATTTAAGTAGCAGTCTTAATTTAACGGTATACTTCCGCATTATATTACGGATGTTTTCAAATTTTTTATGAGATGATTACTTTTTTTGTAAACGTCAGGGCTAATGCACCGTGAAACTTAAACGGTAAAAGTTTGTTTGTACAAGAATATCTCCTATTTGCCATGATCCACATGGTTACAATTGATCTTACCATAGTGACGTTGTGCATACACGAGCTAATTAAGTCTTCATTTGCATGTTAAAATTCGTATACGAACTTTAGTGTTACCGTGGGGTTTTCCTTTTAAAATCATAAATGATGAATAATTTTCAATGAAATTTACAACAATACTGTTTAAAATGTTAACGAAATTATAGAATGTCTGGTTTGTAAGCCGACGGAAAAACATGTTTACATATTTTATTAAATGTAGCTTTAAAGATTCTTATTTTCTCTATTTTACTAATGTATATGTGTTTAGTAAATTATCAGTGGCACAACTTTCATCTTATGTTTAGTACGAAAACTATATATTTCATTTTTAAACATCAAACGTTTTTTTAACACTTGTAAAGAAATTCTATGGCTAATTTAAACTACTATAAACTGTAAACTACTTAATTTGTTCTATGTTTAACTTCTGCCTTTCGATTAAACTTACTGGGGAGTATATATTTATTGATTTCAAGTAGAGCTCGATGATTCTATTTCATCATTTTAAAAGTATTGTGCATGCAAGGCTGACCTGCTTCTAATACATTGAGTGTTTATTAAATCTATTTCATTGAGCCTAATTTGCTGTGGAAATTAATCATTATTCAATTTCGTAATGGTTTATTTTCTCAAGTTATGCTATATTAAGAATTCTAGTATGGTGTTATCGTTATTCCTAATTTAAATGAAATAATCAAATTCCATATAATTTGCGTAGTATTCAAGTACGTAATCAAATTTATTAATCTTAATCCCTCCCTTTCGCAGGATTGTTGTTATTCATCCTGGTGAAGGAAGTATAATCAGTCACGTGCGTATTTTATGAAACAAAAACATGAAAACTATAAAGCGTCTCAGAAAAATTGCATTATTTTTGTTATAAAGAGCACATAAATATCACAAGATATTTTATATCAAAAATAGACTAAACAACATACAAGTTGAGTTTGTCTAAAACAAAGAAAAGATAACAAAATTTCTTTCAATACCTAAATTTCCAAAACACAAAAAAGATGGATAGCTTTAATCACAACTTAAAGTATTAAGTGATTTGACTGAAGTTGAAACATAACAACACTCAACGATTCAAACAACAAAAAAGAAATTTAACCGTTGATACCTAAATACTTGTATGTTGACTGTTCATCTATCTTCTACATCAATAAAACTTTCAATGCTGTCTATTAATGAATACTTTATACTTGATTTGCTTTTATTAGGCACTATATTGATTAATTCACTCAATAAATACTTTGCATTATCAACTGAATGTTAACGCTTAAGCATGATTGAATATAAATTTTGAAAATGAATATCCAGTATTAAATAAACACATATTTCAAAGTAGGAAACATATTTACGGGAATACTTCTGAAGTATTATTAACGGGTTAATTAAATTTCAGTGTAATTGAACAGTTATTTACCTTGATATATCCACCGTTTTCAGGTAATTATGTTTTCTCAAATGGCTTTTATCAAATTTACTAAAGATATTTTTCTATATAATAAGTTACAATTTTTTTTGACTTTCAAATATATAGTGACGTAGAAATTCCTATGTAATTATTAGATGTACTGTTATACATGCAGATTGTGTTGTGAAGTATTAAACTGTACGACCTATTCGTTGCTATATTAAATTGGTTATCAAATGCCTTATGCAGAGTTACTCAAGTCATAGATTAAACAATTATTAATTTAACTTGAAGAAGTTATTTGTTGTTTAATGGGGAAAATACATTGGTATCTAAGTGTAAAATGATACGTATTTTCAAAGTGAAGTTGGCCATTTTGTTGACAACGTTGTGTTATTTAGTCAAAACAAATGATAAAATATTGTGAATAGAAAGGTACTTTTATAACACCTGTAAGATGTGTATAAGAAAATTGATTTTTAAATATGGCGCTTTCCACTTTTGATTTTTTTCTTCTGATTCATTGATTTTCTTTATCATCTCATGTATGGGATTAAGAACTCGACTTATCATTACTTCCCAAGTTGTTGTGTTTTTTTTTGTTGTTGTTGTTGGTGGTGGTGGTGGTGTTTTTTTGTAACTATGCTTCTAACGTACTTTTAACGTATGAATAAGATAATGATTGGTCGGCATGACGTAAATTCTAGGAAACAATGTCCTGAAATCTGATAATCTATCCATTATGTTATTGTCAAAATTGCAGCAGTACTTTTGTCTCCATTTGTTTTAAACAAAGTGGTGAAAATAAGGTTTAATCACATGTGTACAAACGTAGCGTGTAGGGACATCGTTAAAAACAAGGAATAACATGAGAAAATAAAAAAGCACTATTATATATGTAATTTATCTCGTAAAACATGTTTTATTTCACATATTTAAGCAGTGTTTTCTTGGGATATTTTAACTTCGTAATTTGATACTAAATTATCTAAAATGTAAATGTACACCTGATAACAATACGGATAGGATACATAATGGGACAATAAAAGCAATCATACAGAGCTTATGTATAAAATACACTTGTGTTTTCGGCATATAAAGCGCTTGTCAGGCTTGTATTACTTGAATTACATATACATAGCAAAAACTGGCTACGTGTGTATTCCCTTCTCTGACCCTTTTTTGAATTACAATACATATATATAATGATTATAGTCACAAACGTTGTCATGTGTTCCATTGTTAAACACTATTTTGTGTTGAAATTCTTTTTGTAATACACTAATATGTTAATTCAAACTGAAAAAATAAGGATTATGCAGGAATCTATGCATTTTGCAACTGAGTGATAGTCACTAGAAAGGTAATAAAATTGTATACAATATGGATAGAACGTTACTGAATGGTCATTGTTAAAAAAGTGTTACAGCCCGTGGGCATACGTTGTTAAATTTAAAATATAAACGTTTGTAAGAAAATATAACAATACATTAGATATTCAGTTTTATGAATAACATACTAAATTACATGTACCCTTAATGTTGTTAGTTGTCGTATGTCCCACAAGATTGACATTTTTTTAGATGGCATTGGTAAATTCTGTTGACCATGAAGACACCCCAACACCGGGTAAAATACCCCTGGCAATGGGTGAAACACCGCCACACCCAAACTGAAACGACGTTCACCATCCAATTATAAAGTAAATGAAACTCAAACTTAAAACTTTTAACTTTAAAATTCGTCTTTTCTGTCCAAGTAATTACTTATTTTGCTCCAATTAATTAAATTATATTTTATAATATAATTTATAATTTTACTAATTAAAATCCTATTCATTTAACTATTCAATTATAAAAGTTTTCCCTGAAAAAAGTCTATTTTACATACTTGAACTTTTAGCGCTATGTTTTATGAATTATTTGCCCGATAGAATTTACTTAAGGCTTCATCTTATAAGTTTCTTAAAAGATAAATAATTACATTTCGTTAATTAGATGTGTTTCATATCGACTCCCGTTCTTATTCTGG
The DNA here is from genome assembly GCF_026571515.1 of Ruditapes philippinarum. NCBI lineage: Eukaryota > Metazoa > Mollusca > Bivalvia > Venerida > Veneridae > Ruditapes > Ruditapes philippinarum. The sequence continues at coordinate 70,092 of NW_026855120.1, read as the reverse complement.
TGTCCGGACAACAAAACCTAGAGCTTGTCACAATTGCCGAATACACCCAACACGTGCTTGTCAGAAAACATTTTAACATTTAACTTTTTAGTTAATAATTGTGTACATGGAGAGACTCCAGTAGTTTATAGATCGTTTTAATTATATCATTTGTCCTACAGCAATAAGATAAATTTAAAGTTGGATATGAAGTTTTCATGACTTCTTTTAAGAGCAATATGTTCTATCTTTCTGAAATTTCTACATTTCAACTCATTGAGATGTATCTACCTACAAAGCTTTATGTTGAAACCTTTCATAGTTCTCAAGGTATGTCCTAGACAAAGTTCAAAGTGTGATAAAAACCAAAGGGCAATAGCTCCAAAATTAGGGAAAGAAGTGTTACGATTTTTCTGCACTGCGCTTCTTAATCAGACAGATCCATCTACCTATATTTTTTAAGATGATAAATTTAATAGTTCTCAAGTTGTGTCTCGGACAAAGTTCAAAGTGAAAAAAAATGAACAAAGGGCAATAACTCTAAAATTAGGGAGGGGAGAGTTACGGTTCTTATGCATTGGACTTCTACTCATTCTGATGTATCTACCTACAAAATTTCAGGTTAATATCTCTTGTACATTCTGAGTTATGTCCCAGACAAGAAATCTACAACGGACAAACCGACCAACCAACCGATCGAATACCACCAGATAACTCCTGTATACCCCCTTAAACGTCGTTTGTTGGGGTTATAATGAGTTTAATGAGCCTAAAATTCTGCAACTTCATTGTGGTGAGTACAATTTTTGTTTGCATGAGAAACTCCGCCTTTGGGTCATCAATGCCTCAATAGAAAATCAACAAACATGGCTTCAACTAACCGTCCGGTTTTAACGCTATATTTCTGCACTGCATATAGTACGGATGTTTTTATATAAATTTAATATTTTTTGTAAGATGATTTGTTTGTGAACGACAGGGCTAATGCACCATGACATTAAAACGAAATTATTTTGTAATTTACTTTGCTTAACCGATGATAAATTATTCATCACCTTATAAAAGTTATGAAACCTTCAGTCTAGTTCAAATAAACTATTATATCGATATTCAATCAAAACAAATAATTTTTCGCTAATAACCTATCAACGGTTTCGACCATATAAAAACATTGCTTCTGGGTGGGTATGTGGGAGACGATGTGTTCACTACAATGCGAAGTCCTTTAGTGGCAATTCTACCCGCCTTTCAATTACTTTTCCGTTATCTCGGCCGACGAGCAAAATATATTCGTGTCAACGATGTTATACCTCATTTAACCGGACAACTATAACTCTTTACCTGCAATAAATACATTAGGTTTTTTTTTTGTTTTGCACAAGAATATCACATTTTTGCTCAATCGTATATTTTTCGGCCCTGCCCGTTGTTCTCGAACACAATATTAAGAATAGACTAAGACACTAGTGATTTCATTCTAAGAGTAATTGACTATTCCAATATAGCTAATAAAAAATATAGGTCGGGATTGAATAAAATACAAAATAACTTCCAACCTGTTAAAAGCAAATTTATTAAGGGCATTGAGTATAATTAACATCCACTTATTCATATCACAGTTATATCAAGTTATTTTACTTGAAAACAAATAAGTCTGATGTATAAACATGTTATTATAAAAGTAACGATTTAGAATACACTACGAAGTGCAAATTAGGCGAATAATTGATTTTACCCTGCAGTCTAAGTTTAAGCGTTATATTAGAGATATAAAAGAAATCATTTGTCTTCACTTAACTGAAAATTCATTGCGTAATAACTTGATTATTGCAATATCTTGGTCAATTTAAAAGCTAATCAAATATCTCATGCGAAAACAATGCAATTATTTCTCATAAAATATCTTTCCCAAATAAAAAATTTTGTTTGTAATTCATTTAAAACCAGTGTAAACAGTTGTTCTTCGCAGCGGCTATATTATTAATATTTTAACTCTATATCAGTATTTTCATACCTAAATCAACATATTTGCGAATTCAAGATGATTAATTCCTTATTGAAAAACATTGATTACAAATGGTGTTTTATAAGGTGAAAGTGATATTTTCATAAATCAAGAGCAGAGCTGTCAGAGGAGGTAGCACGTTCGACTAAATAAAACAAGGGTCAAAACCACCTCAGCTGATGGTGCGAATAGATACAGATTCCAGTAATTTGAACCCATTTAGTCGGCTCTTCAAACACGCAGGTTAACGGTAGCCCCAAACTCTGGCGCCGCATCCATTAAAGGCAACCACTTGACCAAAACAAAGACATAACGATGAAAAATATCAATTATGATATCAATACAAGTTTGGCTGAGAGGTTGCTGACCGAGGCATCATAAATGAAAAGATTAAATAGTAAATCAAAAAAAAATCATTATTTTTACGTTCAAAGCAATAAATAAATAAAAATATAGTTGTTTAAAAAAAATTACTAGAGATACTCTTACATGATTTGAGTATTGGTGCAAAAAACAATACTAAGTTGACAGTTTGTGAATCAGTGCGTTTGTATTCCTGCAAGCTAAGATGTATTTTTGTAATAATCATTGACCTTAGGTTTTGAAATATTGACACAATATAATTATGAAAAATAGTTAATAGTTTATTAGTGTCACTTTTGTTACATAGTTATTCCTTTATATTAAATGAAAACTATAATCCAGTAAATTCAGTATTTTAATTTACGGATTTAAAATGTAAACGTTTAGAAGAAACAGCACTATTTTAATGCTCTCTGCATAAATTGCACCGAACTGAAAACGAAAAATTATGTTAATGTTGATACTCAATATTTTCTGTTCATGCAATAACATAATATCGTGATATGGTTAAACAATTTCTTAATCAAATTTATTGGCCTTATTTGAATTCAACATGTCCTCTGAGAAATGTTTGTTCCAATATATTGTTGAAACATTGTTGATATTTCCCACACATTGTGAAGAATAATTTTATTTATTGTTGTAGTAAAAACTTAATATTTAAGCTATAGCCTTCAAGAAGAGAAACAGTGTTAACCGCTTTTCATATCTAGGACAAATTGGGAAGAACAAGAAAGCAGGTACGGTATGAATCTTCTGTTATGATAATTCTGGATCTGACAAAGTTCGTAGTTTAGCGGTGCAGAAAAGTTTCATTTTGTTCATTTCAGTGTTATTTCAAATAGACATTTATTTAGCAGATATTATATTATCCTCCCCTTCAACTTTCTTCGTATTTTTAGATACAGAAATGTATTTCCCATTCCAAAACTAAAAAGGAAAACATTAAAATACAATTCATAAGGGGCGTCTCATCCAGGACGTGTTGACTTTAACTAAATAATCCTTACCCGTACAATTATATATATTAAACTACAAACATTTACATGTGTTCTTTTGTTAACAAACATGTTGTAGTCAAATTCTTCTAATCTGATAATTAGAATTAGACAGGTCAGGGATTTATGCATACAATGTTATTTTTGTAATAACTGGCTAAGAATGAATCGCTTTGATTATAAAATTGATACATTTAACTGACACGTTACATTACAAATGTACAATCATATCCTTAAATGACTTATCTTGCACTTTTATCCAAAATTGATAATTTTAAGCATATAAAATACCCTTTATTATCGCTTTTAGTAACAAACGATCCATATAAAATATGCAATAAAGTCTGTGGTTCACCAAAATTGACTTTAATTAGGATGCTATACTGAAATGTTAATATAATAAAATAATGAATATTGCAATATCTCTAAGGCCTAACACGGAATTAAGCAGTAATTTATCTTGGAATTGTTCATTAGTCAGTGATTTATTATGTGTAGAACAATTTCACAACACTATCACTACAAAATATCTTTTTAGTTTATTAGACGTATATATCCTTGAATTTTAGAAGTGTCTAAACTCGTCAAAAACCGCTGCAAGGTCTGACAGTAAATCATGTTGTGAATGTAAAAACAACTAAATATATCCATACAATCCGTGTAATGTTGCAGATGACAACTAAAATCTATAGTCATGAGTTTTTTTACATGTTTCGTCGACTATAATTACACTTTTTAATCAAAATATGAACACGTACCGGTCAACTGTGAATGAGTTGAATACTAAGCTTGCTTGTATATTTTAATGTTTTGATTTTATTGCTTTTTGCTGACGATATGGCCATTGTAGGTAAAACTCCTGAAGATTTACAAAACAGTTTAGATCTTTTGTATTCATATTGTTTTAAATGGGGATTAGAGGTCAATACCATGAAAACTAAAATTGTTGTTTTTAGAAAAAGAGGGCGTATTTTTATCAACGAAAAATGGACGTATAACGGTCAGCCAATAGAAGTAGTAGATCACTTTAACTACCTAGGTACAGTGTTCAGCTATACAGGCAATTTTTCTCTTAACAATGAACATTTAACCGGTAAAGCTTTAAAAGCAATGAACACATTATTGATAAATTGTAAAGACATGGATTTAAAACCCAAATTATTATGTCAATTATTTGATTCTTTTGTAGGCTCAATCATATCATATGCATCAGAAATATGGGGTTATAGCAAATCAAAAGATATTGAGCGTATTCACTTGAAATTTTGCAAAAGAATTTTAAATGTTAGAGCCAATACAAGCAATGTCAGTATATACGGCGAACTCGGCCGCTATCCATTGTATATAAATAGATATGTAAGAATAATTAAATTTTGGTGCAAATTGATAAATACTGACAACATAATTTTAAGGAAAATATATGAATTAAGTTTATCTGATTGTTACAAAGGTAAAAAGAACTGGGTGTCAAATGTCAAAGAAATGCTAAATATGTATGGTTTATCCGAATACTTTTTTGAAAATAATATTGTAGATAGTAAATCTTTTCCAAAATTATTTAAACAAAGAATTATTGATAATTATATACAAACATGGCATTCATCTTTAGACAATAATTCTGTTTTAGAACTGTATAAAAATTGTAAAGAATTATTTTCATACGAAAACTACCTTAACATATTGCCTAAGAATCTTAGATTTTACATCACAAGAATTAGAATGTCTGCACATACACTAAGGGTACAAACGGGTAGATATGGGCAAAATAGAATCCCAAGGAGTGAAAGATATTGTTTATTTTGTAATACTATGGATTTGGAAGATGAATACCATTTTGTTTTGATATGCCCATGCTATGTAGACATAAGGAAAAAATATGTGAAACAATATTATTACAAAAGACCATCAATGTGTAAATTTATTGAGCTGATTTCTTCTAATAATAAAATTATACTAATGAATCTAGCTAAATATCTGAGAGAATCGATTAAAATCAGGAACACTTTTGTTAGTACTAACACTTAAATTCTATATTTGTTACAAATTTATACTCAAATTTCAATTGATTTGTTGTATCAAATATGTTTATACTCTGCTTAGGAAATCATATTACAAGGGATGATAATAACCTCTTAATTTTTAATCCAGAATTGTTCATTCTCCAACTTTACATGGAATTCAATATTATATATTAAATCCTTTATTGTTTGTTAAATAGAAACGTGACATATTTACAATGTGTGTATTTATATTGCAGTGATGATGTACTATGTACAAATCCTAAATAAAATTATGTTCTGTTCTGTTCTGTTCTATATTTTAATGTACTCAAGTCATAATACCTAGTTGTTGAATTTATGCTGCTCAATTTTAAACATCACACAATTACCAACATTGTATTGTACACTCATCACGTTACTAGTATCGACAAGGAAACTTTTCAAGTTAGCCTACTTTAGCAATACATTTAAAGGTTGGTTCATTTTAACTCGATCCTTACTAAGTAGACGGTAAAGTTGTTGTTTTGTAATATTGACTGGTCTGTGTGGACAATATTGACCTGCAGGTATATTGCGTTTTATGTTCCTTCAGTACATTAGGTGTTGTGTTTTAATCTTTATGTAAGTATTATATTTCTTTGACAAGTAATGTACGTTTTATATCCTGAAAATAAGTCAACGTATTTAAATCAGAAGGGACATTTGTTTGTAAAACTACTTATTGATTATCATATAACAAGGGCAAAATATTGGAAAGAAAACAGAAACCTTAATGCGTGCAAAGATTTATATTTTAAGTATATCGCATTATTTCAAGCTGGTATTCCTTGTTCTCGTGTCATACATAATATATTTTACTGAAGAAACCAGATATGACTCGTAAAACAAGATACTGGTGAACTGATAAAAAAACAAGCGCTCATGAGATAATTATTACCAAAAGGGGCACGGCGACAACGCAGCAGTGTACAAAGTAATAAACCCTTATAATTAGCTTTCCCGAGGATCAAAACCAACCGTCTTTTCCTTGTGTAAATAAAAGAATTCAGTTCATTACATGAGCAAACAAAATGTTTTCAAAACTCGGCAAATGTGTTGGTTTTTTCCCCAGACTTATCTCTATCAAATAAAGTTTACCGTAATAACTTAAGTGTATTGACTTGTTTACATAACAAAGATCAATAACAATACGAGAAATACAGTAGGTTTATAAATCTTAACGTACAACTACATGTTATCACATGCCTTAAAGTGCAATAGGTAGAGCTTCCGTAACAGTGACGAGTTATACCCATACAATTCGATTCCTGGCGAGACATAACTCAGTTTTGTCCTCCAATAAAGTCATTTGATTTGAAAAGAAATATGGCCAGTTTTGTTACAGACATATTTAATTGTTGGAAGAGCATTTAAGGAGCAGCGATATAGTTTTAGAAGAAGCTATGGAACGTATTATCATTCACGTTGGTGAGAAAGTCAGACGCGGCATCTGAAATAGAAAAACCTATAAAATATGAACAAATGTGATTTTATTTCAAAAGTATCAGACGAAATGTATTTTGATATTTAATCATCTATATTGTTTTATAATAAATAAAATTTACAAAAAGAAATAAAAACAGAAATAAATAAAACATAAACAGGAGGGTCATGGTGGCCCTTATATCTCTAACCTGATTATTAATCCTGTTAATTAATATTGTTAGCAATGAATGAAAAGCAGGTCTAAAACTGATATTATAACATTCATATTTGCACCTGAAATAGTGTAAACACGGTTTCTCCATATTTGGTTTGTTTGACCTAGTTTTTGATCCCAGATAACCCAAATTTTTACTTGCCCTAAAAATCATCTAAACAACTTTTCTGACTTATTTCCAGGATATTTGGGCTGGAAATCTTCTACAGTGTTAACAAGGCTTTTCCTTTTTGATTTATGTGACCCTGTTTTTAATCAAAAGTGACCTATATTCAAACTTTAGCTAGATATCATCTAAACAACATTTTGGGCCAATTTCCAGGACATTTAGACCCAAACAGTAGCCTGTCAAGGTTAAAAAATGTTTTCCCATATTTTTGCCGTGTGACCTAGTTTTTTTTACCCAGATAACCAACAAAAAATACAAACAACTTTGCTTATAAATCATCAAGATATTTGGGCTAAAATTGTCACCGCTAGAGCGATAACTAGGTTTCTTCCAACTATAGTTTGTGTGACCTAGTTTTTCCCCGGATGACCAATACATGACATAGAAAACACAGCCTAACTGATTGATTTGCAGAATACTTGTAGAAACAGAAGCCCTTAGACTGTTAAAATATTGTTCCATATTTAAGCTGTGTGACCTTGTTTTTGACCTAATGTGACCCATATTCAACAGCATAAATCATTTAAACAACATTTCTTTTCCATTTCCAAGCTCATGTGACCTAGTTTTTAATCCAAAATGACCCATGTTCAAAGTTGTCTGAGCAATTACTTGGACAAACATCCAGACCAAGTTTGGTGACAGCTGAGGAAAAATGTGACCACCAGTGTGTTAATAGATTAATATTGAACAGACGACGGACATTCAACGATCCTAAAAGCTCACACTGAGCTAACTCAGGTGACCTTACAAATTTCATCATGAATAAAAAAGCAAAATAAAAAACAGAGGAAGAAGACAATCAATCTGCAAAAAGGCATGATGTAGGGTTCGAATCTATGACTGCAAATCACCCAAACTTTCATTCACATTTTTAACCATCTGAACCACAACGACAATACGCAACATATTTTATTAAGATTAGACTATTTCAAATATTTGTATACGCTTCTGGTATATGATAATAATGCTGATTTATCCTTTTGTGGACTTTTTATGTACCGTTAAGACAAATTCCGGAGTAAGTCTACTATGGGAAATTATGGACCGACAATAGCCTTTTGTTAATAATTCGTTTATTCACTCTAGGTCAATTTGTTTATTATCGGACACAGGTGCCAATTATCTCACTTCTCATTCATTACAGTTATTGTTACCAAATAGTGATTTTTAACTTTCAATAAGTAAACTTATATCATCTGAAGGGAAATCAAATTGGGACTAAGCCATATTTAACAAATTTCATGCCTTAACGTGTCCCCAATTTCTATCTCTTGTTAACCGTCATGATCAGGTTGTTAAGATTACGCTAGAGTTACATATTCTCATCTTTTAATGGGGTATAATGCACCTTTTTGTTTGGGTTGCAATAAATAGTTCACTGTTAAACATTTCCTGCTTGAATGTCACGATCTTGCACAGCTTCAGTATTACGACAGTACGCAATTATGGATTTACCAGAACACACATAAATGTAATAAATTTCATTTACGCATACCGAAATGCATTTACACAGTTTTGCAATTTGTTCATCCCTCAGCTGTTTACATGTAACTAAAGTTCTAATGATAATGTCAATGTAAACCAACGTGTAGCTAATATATTTCTGCAAATGTTGATACAAAATGTGTCAATATTTTGCTGAAATAAGTATACACAATTTCCCTGTAACCAAATGCACACTTTCTTTTGCAACTCACTCTGTATATAAATCTATTTAATCTATACAAACAGACAAAATCATATTCATTTTGATATGCGGCTCCTGAAAGTCTATATTATGACACGTTCCATTTAAATAACTAATTTCCGATATCAATTCCCGATGTATTCAATCGTTAGGCTGTGAACACTGATGTGGTCTGTCAGACTACTACCTCGAATATTATTTTTTTTATATTTTTTATCATAGTTAACATATGAATGTAAAAAAATTAACATATAATTACGTCTGATCCTAGATCTAATTCTGAAGAGGGTGTTTCAAAATGGGCACATAAATATCAATCCTTTCATGCAACAATATATATTAGTTATTTAACGTCCTTGAACTCCGAAATGACCTATGCAAGTAAAGTAAAAGCAGATTTAACTTGTTTGAGTATCTTTTTGAGAGATACTTCTTGTTTTTAGCTCAACAGAGCCGAAGGCTCAGGGTGAGCTATTAGTACCAAAGGGGGATACTCCGGGGTCCGTCGTCCGTCGTCATGCGTCAACAATCACCTTTTTCTCTGAAACTGCTGGACAGGTTTACTTCAAATTTGGTCTGTAGCATTCTTGTGACAGTCACACCTAAATTTGCTCATATGATTTCAATTGGCCCCTTTAAGGGGTCAATAGAGCTAAAAACAAAAAACCTTTAGACATCTTCTTTAACAGAACCGATTGGTGGATGATCACCAAACTTTGTCTGTAGCATTCTTACGTAGTTTTTTTATTAAATTGCTCATATTAATTTGATTGGCCCCTTTTAGGAGTCTCTAGACCTAAAAATAGAAAATCCTTTAGACATCTTCTTCTACAGAACCAATTAATGGATGATCACCAAACTTTGTCTGTAGCATTCTTAGGTAGTCATTTATCAAATTTGCTCATATTAATTTGATAGGCCCCTTTTAGGGGTCAAGGAAGCTAAAAATAATATAAACCTTTAGATAGCTTTTTCTACAGTATTAATTGATGGATGATCACCAAACTTTGTTATTAGCATTCTCACAGTAATCTTTTATAAAAATTGCTCATATTTATTTGATTGGCCCCTTTTTGGGGCTGCTAAAGCTAAAATACCCCTAACCATGGCTTTTCTAAATGAAAGGGAAACAACTCATGTTGGAATGTCTTTCATACATGTGAATGACCTGTTTGCTGATGAAATCATTTGAGGTCATGACCTCTGGCAAAATAAATGATATTTATGAAAAATCTGCTCTAGAATTTGGATACACATAGCATCATAAACTGTCTATAAGGTCATTGGTAGGTCAGTGAACTGAATTTCTCCCCAGGACCTAAAGAAATATTTTGTTTCCTGTACTTTTATAACAAAGATGAGTTTGTATGCTTATTGGCTTGCAGCCACGGCTGCAAGCCATTTCATCTGGAAAACTTGTTCCGGTTAGGTGGTTTCCTGCTTACATCTGTTGGTGCATGATTGAATGGGAAACCAGCTGCAATCGTGCCAATCGCAACTTTTCGGCCTTTTCCGTCAGTCTTCGGATTAATGATAATAGCCGATATAATTCCGATTGCAATCGTGACAATTCGGGCGATTCTGTCATACTGCGGAAATCTAAGCTATTTTAGTTACTTCGGTAATCCCAGTTTGTGTATATAAATAGGATTTCTATGTCTGACTACTACCTCGAATATTATTTGTTTTATTTTTCATCATTGCTGAAGTATGAATTTAAAAAAGAAACAATTGATTACGTCTGATCCTTGATCTTATTCTGAAGAGGGTGTTTCAGAATGGGTACATAAATATCAACCCCTTCATGCAACAATATATCAGTGATTTAAAGCCCTGGAACTTCGAAATAACCTATGCAAGTAATGTAAAAGCAGATTTAACTTGTCTGAGTATCTGTTTGAAAGATACTTGTTTTCATAAATTTGTCCTAATAGAACTTAAAAATGTCATTTGGAGGTATTAGGTAATTCAGATCCAAAAATGATGTTTTAACTATCTTAAGCTGTTAAGTGCAATAACATACAATAACGTACTTGTTTATAATAACTGTGTTTTGTATTGTAAGGAAGTCTGTAAATTGGTTATATAAAAATAACTTAAGAATAGCAGAATACTAGAAGCTGAAAAATGCCAGTCGCACAGTTAAACATGCTGAAACAAAATTGTTTCAAATCCTAAAAATATAAGTGAAAGTGAAGACCAAAAAGAGAACGCAGCACTTAAACATATAACAACAGAGATACAATGAATTTACGTTATGTGAGTAATAAAGCTAAATTCAATGCAAACATAACAAATACTTCCTACATGTTTTAGACAATGAAAACAAAAATATTTTAAACAACTTTCAAGTTATAATTCACCAGTGACAAATACATGATTGACACGTAATTTTAAAAAAGACAAGTTTACCCGGGCAAAACAAATGTTTTGCTTCGTTGAACATGTGCACTTACGTTTGTCCAGAAATTGACGAATGATGTTTATTAAACACACCAATGTTTTGAAAACCTTTCATCACAGTATCGTTTTCTTCGTGTGTCATTTTACGTTTAAACATTATATATGTTTGAGAACTTGTAATCTTGTCTCAGTTATAATAAGTCATTTGTGATTTTGTTTTTAATTGCAGTGCTTTAATGCGTTAATTCCCTCAGAGATTTATTGCAGGACATTGGCTGTAATAAGAGGAACTTACAATGAATGAATTATCGTGTGTGTACGAGAAATTGTCATACAAACGTTTGCCGAAATTAAATGAATTAAAATCTTTGTAATGACCAAATTTTATATATAGACAAATTGTTCACATTAAAGTTCTTATAATGCAAGATAACAAGCTGTCATATTATTTTCGGATATCTTGCAATATAATTAAAAACATTCCATACTGAGATAATCAAGGGCGCCATAATTACAATAAATTAATGTTATAATCAAACATATTCCAGTTACGAAATGTCCACATAAGTGATACATATATCATCTAATAATGATGACTTTATGAAACAATGTTTTGACTGTACCAATTTTAGCTGTTTTACTACAATTTTTTAATAAATGTTCATAGCTATAAAGTATTTTGTGTTTGTATTTTTATATGAAATGTAAATGCACTATGATAATATATAAACATTGATATGTGTTTATACCTAGTAAGCCTTAAAGATTTATTAGCGCGGTTTACAATTAAACGTTTAACACACTTTTGTACTTTTTAGCCATGTGCATGGAATCATTATGTTATTAACAAGAATATCACTGCTATTTGATGGCGTTCCAACTTTTTTGTAGATTAGATAATCATAAACTAGTGAAAAACAGAATTTCTAAAGAAAGTCCAACACGGCAAAATTGAAAATATTGCAGGCTGGGTTTGATTGAACCTGGTTATGGACGGCACTGGAAAGTGCAAGTTACCGTCCACGGCCCCTATCACAGGCTTAAGCAGAATTCAACATTTAAACATGAAAATTGTGAACTTCTGAATTTGGAAACACCCGCAGATGTGTTCATACGGCGGTTATCATGGAACCTTTGACACAATAATGCCATTGCCTTGTAAAGCTGAGTATGGTCCGCAAGTAAAAGAATGCGTGTGCACTAAACGAGGAAACAATGGGCAAAACCAAACGAGATAAAATTTTGAAAGGGAATCTGTGGTTATGTAACCAGTTGCCAACAATTTTTCTATTTGTACTTTTTAAAAAAGACATGTGAAAGAGAAAGAGTTGTTAATAAAAATTGGCGTTTAGAGTCATTTTATGATATTAAAAATTGAAAAAATATAAGAGAAAAATCAAAACTTACATATCAGAAAAGTAATTTTATCATGTATTTGAGAATTGTTTTAATTTGCGAACATCTTTAAGATTATATCGGTTCATGCTACAATATACAAGAGATAAAAGATGTTATTGAAGTCTCTAAATTTGTTGTTTGTTGACATTAGAATTGTGATGGTATATTTGATCACAAAAGAAAACGCACCATTTTAATGCTCTCTTTAGCTTTTATTGGAATTGTTCACTACAATCCTATTTGAGTCGGTTGATATTTTGTTATAAAAAATAATACGCTTGCAGTGAATCAAATCATCTGCTTATCCCTAATGACATTGGAACACATGCTAATGAGAGATCCTAACTCATCAACTGTCAAATTTGTGTCAGTTTAAGGCAAATCTGCTTTTCATATGTCAAGTCTCAGTTATTATCTTTTATCGCAATGCAGCAAAACATGCAATTATTGTCTAAAATGTGACAAAATTAAATGAACTTTGAACAATTGTAATCCTAATTGACATATTAATCCTCAGTGCAGCTAGAAAATTGCGCATTTCTAAACGTCTTAGTATTTCAGTATGGTTTTGTTTTTGAGATGTTTTCATCACCTAATAATCTTGACCAAATAATAAAACATCATGGTTTTCTCAAACGAATTTAAAAAATATATATATTTGAAACGTCAATATGGACAGCTAATCTGTTAAAAGCTGTTTTATGTCATGAAAATGTGTATTCGGACCATTATGTCGTCATTTATTGAGGGATTGAAAGAAAAATGGTCATTTTCATGACTACTGGTTTGAAACATGTGATTTAGATTTATATATGCAAGGTCAAGGTCACTAAACAAGATAGTCAATGTCACTAAAGATGATAAAATATAGAGAGTTTGTCCAGAGCATACCTCCTACACATACGGAGGGATTCTAATGAAACTTCATACAAATGGTCTCCACTATGAGCAGCAGTGTAAGGCGCATAACCTAGGTCAAGGTCACAATTAGAGGTCATTGAAAAACGCTTGTCCGGAGCAAAACTTCTACATGCATAGAGAGATTTCAATATAATTTGGCACAAATTTTCACCATTGTAAGGCAAAGTGTCGCTTGGAAGATTTAGGTTCCTGCCGGCACGATCAAGGTCATACATGGAGGTCAAAGCTCAGATAAAAATATGAAAATGTGTATTCATTAACCGAGGGATTGAAACGCAAAGATTCATAATAACTACTGGTTTGAAACATATAATTTATGTTAATATATGCAAGGTCAATGTCACTTAAAATGATAAAAGACAGAAATTATGTACAGAGCATATATCTTCCAGGCATGGAGGAGTTCTAATGAAACTTCTTAGAAATGTTCACCACAGTGCCACATGCATGAACCATGTCTTTAGGTTAAAGGTTAATGTAACTTGGCACAAATGTTCTTCATTGTTAGACTTATTGCGCAGATGATCTAGGTCCCCGCTTTCAAAGTCAAGGTCTCATAGAGGTCAAAGTTTGTGCACAGGGACCATTTATCAAAATTTATTGAAGGATTGTAAGACAAATGATCACTATCATGACATAAAGTGTGACACATGTAATTTAGGTTAATATCTGCAAGGTCAAGGTCACACGAGAGATAGAATATCCCGATATTTTCTGGATATTGCCCAAAGTATATCTCCTATATGCATATATATACACTAAACAAAATAAAATAGGGGTCAATAATATATTTTAGGGTATTTTGATAATAACTTTATATTTTAATCTAAATATATCACTTTCACCTTGTGCACCCATGTACTGTTAGTAACGAGATTTCATACACATGAATATATCGAAAAATCCATGCGAAACGCTCAGAAAGACATGTACCTTCAAAAATTGCATTGAAAATGAAGATATCATATCCAACCTGATTGTTATGTCTTTATACCGCTGGAGTTTTAACACAGTTTCTTGTTTTCTGTGCTTCAAATTTAATTACCTTTATCACAAAATATGCCGAGGAGGCACCTGACTCGAGATGAGGCTGCACAAGCCCTCGGACGTTTGCTAGCAGGCCAAAGTCAGCGTCAAGTGGCACAGGCCCACAACACCAATCAAAGCGTCATTCAGCGGTTATGGACAAGGTACCTAGCCACCGGATCTGCATTTAGACGAACAGGAAGTGGTCGTTTGAGGGCAACATCTGCCCGAAACGACCGTGCAATGGTAGTAATGGCGAAACGGAGGCGATTTGATTCTGCTGTTTCATTGAATAGAGATTTTGCAAGGGCAACAAATGTGAATATTTCTGTTCAAACGTATAGAAATAGACTTCATGAGGCTAATTTACGCGCTCGGAGGCCAGCTGTACGTGTACCACTCTCTCCAAGACATCGTGTTAATCGATTGGCGTTTGCACGTGATCGCCAGAATTTGAGGCTGCGTCAGTTTAGACACATTTTGTTCACAGATGAATCAAAATTCTGTTTGGACTTCCATGATGGTCGGCGACGTGTCTGGCGGCAACGTAATGAGCGTTTTAGAGACTGTTGTATAGTTGAACATGACCAATGGGGAAGCGGCTCAGTTATGGTTTGGGCTGGCATCTCTTACGATGGGCACACGGACCTACATGTGTTTATGAATGGCTCTGTTACCGGTCAACGTTATAGGGATGAGATACTCGCACAATATGTTGTTCCTTACGCTGGTGCTGTAGGTCAGGAATTTATTCTTATGGACGATAATGCCACTGCACACCGCGCCAGAATCGTAAACGCTTTTCTTGAACAAGGAATCGAGCGGATGTACTGGCCAGCACGGTCTCCAGACCTTAATCCTTTGGAACATGCATGGGACATTCTGCAGAGGCGAGTTAAAGCCCGGATTCCACAACCGTCAACAAGAATTGAGCTCGCCAACGCTCTTATTCAGGAATGGGCACTGATACCACTTGCTGACATCCGTACACTTATCAGGAGCTTTCCAACCCGTATTCAGGAATTGATCAGGGCTAGGGGAGGTCACACTCACTATTGAGGTAATTTCTACGACAGAAACTTGACACTTTAAAATCTTTTACCCCACCCATAACCTTAATTAAAGAAACATTTTGGACACCGTGAACAGAGAGATGAAACCTAAGTCATGGATTAAATGGAATACTTTTGTTTTTGCATCGAAATGTGTCAGTAGATAATGGATTTACTAATGTATAAACTTCAACAAATGTAAAATAATATTTTCATATTAAATATGCATATAATTTTATGACCCCTGTTTTATTTTGTTGAGTATATATAATGCCCACATCTCTGTCAAAAACATTTGTGACTGGCGTATTTGCGACAATGTTGCCCTTGTTTTCTTATTATTTAACACTTGAAGTAATACACCGTTACAACATCCGGCTTATTACTTCCCTCGCCTAATGGACTCGGGCTTCAACTACGTAATGATACGTCGAAACCGATATTTCCGCTTTGGTTATCTGTAATTCGCATAAAAAAACATTGTTCATGCAATTTCTTCCACGTGCTAATTATGTTTTGAAAGTAACACTTACGTGGCCATCATTGCATAAAGTTGTTTTACATTGCACCCCGAGTCACGCACATTAAAATAGTGAATCAAATGTTCATGGTCATAAAAATCTTTTCGTCCATTTATGTTTTCTTCCGCGTTGATGTATACCTGCGTGTGCAGTTATTATGGAACAATCATGAAGATATTAGAGCAAACATAATAAAATGTTCCGCGACAAAATATGATGTCGCTATTTTAAAAGGGGAATAAAATGTTAAGCAATCAATTCAGGAACCACTTGCCCCCCTCACTGCTGTGGGTTCGAATCCCGACAGGGACTTTTGATTCTTTCATGTGAGGAAGCTATCCAGCTAGCCTACGGAACGTTGGTGGTTCTACTCAGGTGCCGTTCGTGTAATGCTAGGAAGGGCAACTGAGGTCTTCCTCCACCAGTTAAGCTGGAACGTCGCCATATGGCCTATACTGTGTCTGGGTGACGTAAAACCCAATCAAACAAACAAACAATGAATTTGGGCGTGGGCAGTTTGCTCTTGTTCTTGTGAAAAATATACGTTTATCTTTCCTTTTGTTCGTAATTTTTTTCTATCAGAATTCAAATCAAACATTTGTTAACGACAGGCACATATATACAATGTACCTGTAAAGTTATACACACTCTTTTACAATGATATAATGTATGTAAGCGCCTTTGTCAACTAGAAAATACAAAAATGTTTTCAGGTGATGGAAATATACATGCAGCAAACAAGAGAAAAACATATGAATATTAACTTTCAAATGGTATGTTAAACATACTTATATTTTGTAACGCGTGGGTGTGTTAAATATTTCTGCAGACATCAATGTTATATTTATTGCTTTACAAACGAATTTTAGATGGTATAAAGAGGCTGGCTATTTCACATAACTTGGCGTTTAAGTAGCAACTTAACGTTGAATATATGATATTATATATTTAACAAATGATGGAAATATACATGCAGCAAACAAGAGAAAAACATATGAATATTAACTTTCAAATGGTATGTTAAACATACTTATATTTTGTAACGCGTGGGTGTGTTAAATATTTCTGCAGACATCAATGTTATATTTATTGCTTTACAAACAAATTTTAGATGGTATAAAGAGGCTGGCTATTTCACATAACTTGGCGATATAAGTAGTAATTTAACGTTGAAAATATGCAATTATATATTTAAAAAAGGAAATGAATCAGACTGATATAAAAAATACAGCGCTAGTATAAAAGTAGACACTCTATTGCATCAAATTGGTATTTCTAAATCACATCATTGAATTTTATCGGGGACACTAATTACAGGTTAATGTTAGGCTTTTGTATGTTTGAATCTAAATAACACTCAAATTCTGTTTGAATTCGGTAAACAAGTTTTGAAATATTAAGTTCTGCCGTTAAAATGTAGCGCATAATTGTTTAATAATTGAATATGATAGCTACTTTTATTTGGAAACAACCACGGGTAATTCAGGTTTTTGTTAGAGTTTGTTATCATTTTCTAAGGGTTAAGAAACCCAAGCACGATTTTCAATGTGTGGTAATTTGCCAATAAGATATGATTAGAAATATCTACGAAAGGGTGAAACGAACTCGGGCTTATAAATGGGAAGCTCTGCGAAAATGAAATAAACTATTCGTTTTCTTACCTTTTGCTACATTTTATATTGATTTATTGAAGGGCTTTATAATGCGGAGAATATCTAAAACTGATAATGCCAAATCGATTTCATTTGCAAATACGGTACAACTTTCTTCTAAATTAATTGTCTTTTTGTTTCAATAATAATTCATCGGGATATCAAAACTGTTATTGTTTAAGTAAACAAATTGTTTCGTTTAATTTTCACATGAATATATTCAGGATTACGACCCAGGTTGTTAAGCCGTTGACAAATTTTCCCCTAAAATAAAACATGTGTCCTTATACATTCTTGTACTAATGTTTTTTTTCTTATGCAAATAAAGGCTTTGTCATATCTCTCAATTAGTGTCACATCATTAGAGTCTTCTCTAAATTTTTCTTTCAATAGCGTTGCTCTAAAAGCACAAATGCAATTTCGAACGAATAACTGATACTGTTTTTAGGCAATATGATAAAGCCGAGATATATCGCTAGATATTGCCAGTTCAATTCAATTAAATCTTTTTAAAAAATCCAAATTAAATTACAACAAATCGGTATACACGTTATACTATATTATTAGATTATGCATATTCTTCAGCTTCAAGCAATGCATTTTAACACAACTTTCCAATTTTGCAGGAAAGATAATTCTCGTAAATTAAATTTATTATGGATTGCCGTGATAATCTGCGATGTGTACATTCATTTTTTGCATTTGAATTTGCAGAATTGGATATAACTTTAATGACACTTTCCTTTTACGTTTCCTATATGACGAGCAATCAATTTGGGGCACTTTTATATATAAACCCAAGGTTATTCCTCCAATACGTAAGATTTAAGCATGAGTGATGGTTACATCGTCCGAGAGTTTTTTCTCTGATGTATTGATTTAGATTACATTATATATGTATAGGATAGATCATGAGTACCAGTTGGATGTGAGATTTATCAACGAGCGAAGCGAGTTGATAAATCTCACATCCAACTGGTACGAGCGATCTATCTGACTTAGAACACAGGTTTTCATTGTTTAAGGTGATAATTAAACATGCGTAAACGTTTTATTTTCGACTTTTACATGGGTATATACAAATATTTTTTATTCAATCTATTTGGCCTTATTGTAGGCCGAATTTGCACGAGAAAATGGCATTATTCATGCTTTTTCATAAGTTTCTGAATACACAATCTTCGAATGATAGATTTCACATTCTTTTATACATTCCTATCACAATGGAACAGTCAGACGAAAACTGGGAAGAATTAAATATATCTGAGTGTGATAACATTACAATTTCGCAACTTGAGCGAATGTCAACTCAGGATTTTGTTGTTATTCCTATTGACTCCACATCTAAACGGTTTGATGACGTAACACCGCACGCAGCGCTTGAGTTAGAAGTAAAAAAACAAGACCGCTTACCGAAAAATACTCTGAGACAGAACTCATGGGCGATGGCTGCGTATCAAGAGTGGGCTCGTTGGAGAAACGGGCAGGTAATTTTCATTAAACGTTTTCCTTATTTCTTGAGCAACTCTAAGGGACGGGGTATTTATTGGTTGTCCGGCTGAATTTGATTTTATTTTTACTTGACTTGACGCACTTCGTTAGTTTAGGGTATGCTTTATATACATCATGCATTGACTGTTTTACCTCATTCATGACTTGAAAAAGATAAATCATCCTTTCAATAAAATGATAAAGGTTTTATTTCATTTTGTCCTAAATAGTATTTGTTCCACCAGCTTAACACAATATTAAAGATAATTATAGTAAAATGTACTTTTTTGTTCAGTCGGAGACATTGCTAGAGGGGAATGGTTGCGTTCCTGTTGATCTCTCCTTGGAATCAAAAGAAAGCATTGGTTTTTGGATGTCTAGGTAAGAATCGTTATATAATGTGATTTTGCTTAAAAGTATTCAAGTATTTCAAAAATTGAAATGTTGTAATTTAAATGTTTAAGTCACATCTGGTTAAATTATTTAGGTTATTGTCAAAAAATGTTCCGCGTATAAATGAGGTTGAGATATAAACATGAATCAATTTGAATAAATTTTCTATTGTGGTTGATTTCATTCAATATTGTTTCTTATACATTTTATCTTAAACCTTTTTTTTATTTCACATATAAACAAAAATAGTTTGACGATTTAAACCTATAGTAATTTGATAATTTGGGATTTTAGGTTTGTGGTGGAGTGTCGCCGCAAGGACGGAACACCATATCCTCCGAACAGTCTTTATAACTTGGTTACGGGCATTAAGGGAGGAACAAAGCCGAAATGATATTATTTTATTGGACAGTAGCGACATTACTTTCGCTGAGTTTCGCAAGCAGCTAGATGCAAGAATAAAAGAATTGTCATCCGAAGGTAAATATCAAGAATACTTTAATCGTTCAAACACACCATCTTGAAGCTTAAAGGAACTCCACTGAGGTCAAAAAGTTTAAAAATATATAATTTTGAATTTCGTTCATAGATCAGCTGGGACACTTTAAAAAAGAAAGATAGGCAAAAAATGATTAAAAAATACGCAGAAATAATTTGAACTCCAGATTTTTGTGCAATTCTGAGCCCGCTAAGAGCGAAAATTCTAACGAAAATTTTCTGTCATTTTTTACAATAGGAGTAATTATTCTGGAAAACTGAGTTAGCTCATGATCTGAAATTTAACACAAAAGTTATTGGTTTAGACCTACATCAAATTGGGTATTAATCTTGAAAAAAATATGTCCAGTCCCGTCATGTCAAAAAACCTCGGTAGAGTCCCTTTAATATTGATATACAAAGCACGTATCGGCTATACGTTCAGTAAACTGTACTTCCCTATTCAAACTTTGATATTTCAAAGCACAAATATTTCGTATTTCTACTTTTAGTTAATAATTTTCGTAAAAGTATAATTTATTTTAACTTTTTTTTGTTAGGTCACGGTATACATCGACAGCGCGCCGATCTTATCACGGACAGTGATGAGAAGCAACATTGGGACTCTGGTGTTATAGGAACATGCAGTGCTAAGGCTCTCAGTAATGGCGTTTTCTTTTATAATTGCAGTATTTGGATTCCGTGGAGGTGATGAGCACAGAAATTTACAAACCTCACAGTTTAAGATTACCACGGAAAACAATGAAAAAGTCTTGACTTTCTACGGCAGATCATCAAAAAACGTGCAAGGAGGTATTCGTCAACGACGTGTAGAGCCTAAGGTCGTTAAGTACACTCAACAAAATAAAATAGGGGTCAAAGAAATTATATGTATATTTAATATGAACATATTCATTTACATTTTATGAAGTATACACATTAGTAAGTCCATTATCTTCTGGCACATTTCGATGCAAAAACAAAAGAATTCCATTAAATCCATGACCTAGGTTTCATCTCACTGTTCACTGTGTCCAAAATGTTTCCTTAATTAAGGTTATGGGTGGGGTAAAAGATTTTGAAGTGTGAAGTTTCTGTCGTAGAAATGCCTCAATAGTGAGTGTGACCTATCCTAGCCCATATTAATTCTTGAATACGGGTTGGAAAGCTTATGATAAGTGTCCGGATGTCAACAAGTGGTATCAGTGCCCATTCCTGGGCAAGAGTGTTGGCGAGCTCAATTCTTGTTGACGATTGTGGAATCCAGGCTTTAATTCGCCTCTGCAGAATGTCCCATGCATGTTTCAAAGGATTAAGGTCTGGAGAACTTTCTGGCCAGTACATCCGCTCGATTCCTTGTTCATCGAGAAAAGCGTTTACGATTCTCAGGCGCGGTGTGCAGTGGCATTATCGTCCATAAGGATTAATTCCAGCACTAGCGTAAGGAACAACATATTGTGCGAGTATCTCATCCCTATAACGCTGACCGGTAACAGAGCCATTCATAAACACATGTAGGTCTGTGCGCCCATCATAAGAGATGCCAGGCCAAACCATAACTGACCCTCTTCAACATTGGTCATGTTCAACTATACAACAGTCTCTAAAACGCTCATTACGTTGCTGCCAGACATGTCACAAACCATCATGGAAGTCCAAACAGGATTTTTGATTAATCTGTGAACAAAATGTGTCTTAACTGACGCAGCCTCAAATTCTGGTGATCACGTGCAAACGCCAATCGATTAACACGTTTTCTTGGAGTGAATGGTACAAGTACAGCTGGCCTCCGAGCGCGTAAATTAGCCTCATGAAGTCTGTTTCTATACATTTGAACTGAAATATTCACATTTGTTGCCTTTGCAAAATCTTTATTCAATGAAACAGCAGAATCAAATCGCCTTCGTTTCGCCATTACTACCATTGCACTGTCGTTTGGGCAGATGTTGCCCTCAAACGACCACTTCCTGTTCTTCAAATTGCAGATCCGGTAGTCAGATACCTTGTCCATAACCGCTGAATGACGCTTTGATTGGTTCTGTGGGCCTGTGCCTCTTGACGCTGACTTTGACCGGCTAGAAAACGTCCGAGGGCTTGTGCAGCCTCATCTCGAGTCATGTGCCTCCTCGGCATATTTTGTGATAAAGGTCAATGAATTTGAAGCACAAAAAACAAAAAAAAACTGTGCCAAAAATCCAGCGGTATAAAGAAATAAAAATCAGGTTGGATATGATATCTTCATTTTCAATGCAATTTTTGAAGGTACATGTCTTTCTGAGCGTTTCGCATGGATTTTTCGATATATTCATGTGTATGAAATCTCGTTACTAACAGTACACGGGTGCACAAGGTGAAGGAGATATATTTAGATCTAAATATTAAGTTAATATGAAAATACCCCAAAATATTTTATTGACCCCTATTTTATTTTGTTTAGTGTAGTTTGCGGAAACTGGGAATGATCGTTGTATCGTCAATCTTTTTGAAATTTATCTTGCTCATATTCATTCAGGGGATTTCTATTTGCGACCATTACCTGGAAAACCTGGTCGCCCAATTTTATTTTCATTACAAAAGGTTGGGATAAACTATCTAATTAAGTATATGAAAACCATGTTTGTAGATGCCGGCATTAACACTGAAAATCGGATCATCCGAAATCACTCTGGCAAAGTTACATTATGCACAAAACTGTATTAAAAGCAATTTGATGAACAGTCCATAATGTCACGAAGTGGTCACCGGAGCACAGCTGTGAGAGATTACAAACAACCCTCTGAAGCCTTAAAACATAGCATTTCCTCAGCATTGCAACCGCAGCCCAGTAACCGCTCGGAAACTCCACCTCCTCCCCCACCAGTGGAATCCCCTCCTCCCAAACCAGAAAATGAATGTTCATCCACTGTGTGTGCTGTTAAGAGTTAGCCGGGCATTCAGGATGCGATTATTGAAATAACAGTGCCTGAACATATTAGCACGTAAACAAAAGCGGCCGTAAATTTTCTATTTCATTATAGATTGATAAACGCATTTCGTTTCATTATTGCTTGTTTTTTTATTAGTATACAAATAAAGTAACTATTCTTGTTCAATGATGAAATGAAATAAAATGGTCTAAAGACTAGTGTTTTCTGTTATTGTTTTTAAGACGTAGAAAATAAAACTATTTACTTCACTATATGTGTTACATAGAAATTTACTCCGCATAAAGCGTGCGTTTTTCCTTTCAGTTTAATACAAACATGATAGTTATATCAAACACTTTACTGTGATGTGTGGGATATATCAAACACTTTTAAACTTCTCTGATTGGCCGAGAGAAAACAGCTGTGGTCTAAATAGAAATTTACTCCGCATAAAGCGTGCGTTTTTCCTTTCAGTTCAATACAAACATGATAGTTATATCAAACACTTTACTGTGATGTGTGGGATATATCAAACACTTTTAAACTTCTCTGATTGGCCGAGAGAAAACAGCTGTGGTCTAATTCGTGATTTGTAATATCGTAAATGCCTACTTTCACACAATACTAATTGTTCATTTGTCAAATCATGGTAAATAAGCGGATAACATGTAAGCCTTAAATCAAAGTACGGTGAATTGTTGTCTGTTTTTTCAGGAAGTCGTTTTCTTTGATTGATTATGTAAGCTTATAAGATGTCCTTTTTAAACGCCGGTGAAGATTAACTACAGGTAAAGTACAGTTGTGAAAGTAAATGTAATTTAAAGGTGTTATAATCCACAAAATAACAAACGTCATTTCTCTCTAGGATTATACAAGGTGTGTTCTGTTGTTGTTTATTTGATTTAACGGGACATTGACACAGTACTCGTCATATCACGAAAAATTTAAGAAAAGAAAATAGTAAGTTCTTAGAATACAAGTTATTTTAGTAAGTCGATTGAATGAGTCAAAATGTTCTGAAAAGGAATTTACTCGGGTAATATCTATCACTTAGTTGTGCGATATCATGGCATTAAATAGGAAATGTCTGGCCGTAAAATATTTATTCCAATCTTTACAAAGTGGAATATTATCGCATGTTAAAATATTAAAAAATGCGTTATTCCAATTCGACACGTTAAAATCACTTAATCATGACGGGTTACAAGAGATACAGATGTCGACACGTCAAGGCAGAGGTATATATCTCTATTCAGATGATATAAGTTTATATATGGACTGTTTAAAGTCATTATTTAGTTTATTAGAAGACGTTATTTGTGCAATCACCTGTGTAATATACATGGAATTAATAGAGCAGAAGCTAGGGAAATGTTTTAAAGTGCGAAACGAGACAACAAAGTTGAGGTGGAGGCTCTTCAAAACGTGAGTGAGGATGAAAAAATCTTTGAACGTTTGGAAGAACAAAATATTGAAAATCAAAATCAAGTTGAACAAAACGAAATTGAAGGTGACACTTAAGCGACATTTTCAGATGCTTATGATGATTAGTACATTTTTGAACATCCGGAACCTTTAGGAAGAGCAAAACATTGAAAGTCAATCTCAGATTGAAGTCATCGATACTGATAGTAAAACTGTGCCAAACGCCAGTGATGAGGAGTACGAGTTTGAATCTTCGGAACCTGTTGTAATTATTGACAGCAAGAATGGGTCTTATGACGCGAATTATAGTGACATTTCTGATAATGAACCACAGAACAAAGTACGAAATGCTGATCCAGATGTTAGAGTGGTTACCCAAAGATACTTCATATGTTTTAAGAAGAAGCACTCTTACCGAGGAAACGAAATCAATAGTTGATAAGAAATTTGCAAACAAACTAAGTTAACTAAATAAAAATGAACTTCATTAACTAACATATAACTTGATATTAGAATTGAATTCCTGAATAACAATATTTTAATTAATGAAATAAATGCTAACGAAGCTGTAAGATGTTATATATTCTTACAGCGTTTGTATGGAACACAATTGTCTAGATATAAACGTGTTGATTTTTGTGCACAGTCAGTGCCTGAATCACTGCATAGAAATAACATACATAACTACGGTTATTTGTCAACTCTATTCTATACCTGGAATGATCCGAAATAGCCCGGCAATTTCGTTTTCATCTCTTTATCCATTTCATTTTAATACAAACGTGTTATTCGAAATGCATTATCCGAATATTTCCTTAATTTCGTAACTAATTGTATATAAATATATTTCGTAACTAGTTGTATAAAAGTATAAATACTGATAATTAAAATTTCTTTTTCTATTTCAATATTGTGTTTATGTATATTGATGATGAAAACATAAGTGCTGATATAAATGTATTTATGTATTTTATCTATGATTAAAATTCTGATCTTTATTCATGTACATGTAAACATTAACCTATACGCTAAAACGTGGAATAAAATGCAACAAATTATGTTTTTTGAAACAATTGTTTTATTTTTACACAAATCCTTGTTTGTTTGTTCTTTTTTTTCTAAATAGAATACTGGTAAAATGTGTGTTGATAACTTTAACTTTAACTAAGCTCGGTGATATGATCAGAGTTTTGTAGTTTACGTCTATAACTTTATTCGGATCTTTATTATTTGAAGCAATCAATGCTTTGAAGTACAATTTCAGTTACTGGCAATTTGAAAAAGTGAGGTTGGATTGCGATTCAAAATTTGCAGAACAATCTTTAAAAAAATCGAGAATCTCAGTAGTTTTAAAATGTGTGATAACGAACGAACATTATCATACGGCTGTATCCTTATCAAATATTATTAGACTCCTATGATATTCGAACGCATTTAGTCACTGCATACGATCACGCGGGGTTAAACCGTGGCTGCAATTATTATGCCGCAACCTTAAAAGGCAACTTCTCAGCCACAACAGGTCTGTGTTATATCACCATTTACTCGTGACACATAATAACTTTTAAGCTGTATTTATGATTCGACTCGTGGGTGCGTTTAACAGCAATAAATTGGACAATACAGCGGTCACGGATTGTAATGTTACATTTACTTTTTCTATCCTTTTATTACAATTAATGATATATCCAATACAGAAAAGCGAGAGAGAAACAAAGCTACGTGTCTAGTCATAGGCAACAGCGGTTTAGCTTATAAAGCGTATTTATATAAACAGGTCTATCGCCTCTTCGTTGTACTTTTATATACTCAAGGAAAGGAAATATTCATCCACAATTGATTTTTGACAAAGAAAACAAGCATGAAAATTGCTCCATTTTATTGTTTTCCTCCATCTCAATAAAAAAAGTCAATACTAAGATATTGCTATTTATTTACAATCATTAACAACAAATCAATACATTAACATGCTTCATGTGCAAAGAAATGTGAAACCAGTTGATGCTTTTAATATCATATAAATTATCGTAAACCTTAATATTCTGCGAGTTCATCTTTACAATATGTAAACTATTTTACATCGATTGTACTGCTAAAATAGAGAAAATAAGAAAGTGTCTAAAAAGACAAATTACGGCTAATTTCTTTTACAACATGACTTCACGACTTCACAAATGTAATGTTTTGCTGTTTAATCACTTGAACGTTAAATTATCACAAATAATTGTCAGTATCATGTTATTGTTTTCTACGACTGAAAACTTCACTTAAGTATTCAGAAACTTAAACATATTTGGTGTTGTCTTTATATCTGTACAGACATTCTTTTGCGACAAAGTTAGTGCTTGTATTTTTGTAATGTAAATAGTGCCTAAACTAGGTGTGCTTCAGAATTTATGAAATTATATTCAGATATCAAAATATCCGTGTTCTGTAAATCCTTAACCGGCTTTCAGATCAATATCAAAATTTTATCAACAAATGTGCTAAAATTCAAAAAGAATATTTGTTTAACGATAATGTTGATGCAATTTATATGTATCAACGTGACAATACTTGTAAATATAACTTGGAAGCGTAGTTATCTTCTTTGTACTGAACTTGGCATTTGCATTAAACTTTAGAAACTCTGGAATATATTCTGTGAATGGTGAGATATTAACAAATCTAATAGCAGAGTAACTTCCTTCTTTCAACTCTAGTAGACATCGAGGACTGACAAATATTTGTCGTCATTAATTAATATGAATTAAATAAAATCATTATCGAAGTAACAATGATGTAAGCGCTAGTTTTTGACAAATCACCGGTAATAATTTATGTCATTGTGTGTTAACGTGTAAATCTCAATTTTGCGAATAACCTAATACTGATAGATACCTTTATAAATTTCTTTTCATCAGAAATGATCAACGCAATTTTTAAGGATGTTCAAGAAAAGGTATGGGAATCATTTCTTCCTACAATTGTGAGTCTTTGTACAGGAAGGATTATTTTCTGAGATATTCCTTTTTCCATAAAAGAAATTCTTGTTTTAGCTCTCGAAAAAAAATTGTTTTATAGTACCATAAGCATTATCTATTTACATAAATTGGTTTCTGACATTTATAATAAATGTCAACAACAACTTATTGTGCAGATTAATTTCCGATAAAGTAGGATGCTGACCCATTCAATAAATAACAATGCGTTTTATATTAGCAACAGTCGCAAATGTATAGTTGAAATGCTCAGTGATTATAAGACATTTTGTATATACGTTAAGACGTATCATTGTGACTGCTAGACATTTAAGAGCTGCGAAGGATTCTTGGTTTACAAATTACATTTGATTAAATTGTATTTGTTTGATTAACAATGCCTATTTCTTGGACGTAAAAATTAGTTCATGTAACTAGGATAACATGTCTGGAACTTGACATTTAACGATAGTGTCGCTATTTCTATCGTATTTCTAAGTTTGAAACTATCATTGAAACCGGAAAACTATTACTGAATCAACATGTTATGCAAATTTATACATTTTTTTAAAAATATTTTT
The DNA here is from genome assembly GCF_026571515.1 of Ruditapes philippinarum. NCBI lineage: Eukaryota > Metazoa > Mollusca > Bivalvia > Venerida > Veneridae > Ruditapes > Ruditapes philippinarum. The sequence goes on along the minus strand of NW_026855120.1, from coordinate 41,983 downwards.
CAATACGAACAATTATATTTACTGTCAAAGATCGAAAATGTCCGTATTTCTTAGCCAATATTATTAAAGTTTGGCTTTCGTAAATGTCTGTAAATTTACTTGCTGTGAAAATTAACTTTTTGATAACTTTAATTGGTTTTTATTCATAGCTCAATGATACTTTATGTAAGCATGTAACATTTATGTTAGAATTCATGAAAAAAGATTTCTAAGAATATGATGCATTTTAGTTTTTTTTAAATGGTTTCCAAAGTCGTTGATTTCTAACCAATAGCCCTCATTGCTGAAGGTCTGTATCTCGTACTACCATTGCTTCTGTATATCACCCATGTCACCCCTTTGGGACCACAATTAATAGAGGATATTTACTGTTTCAAACAGTAAAATATCAGTTTTATATATCACTGTTATATTTCTATGAATCATTATTTCAAGCACGAACGGGCACTTGAGTAAAACCACCGACGTTCCCTCGGCTTCCTCACGTGATATAATAATCGGACACGGACACCCTTGCGCGATAAAGACCTCTTGATACGGAAATGGATATACACGTACAAATGAGGACACGCAATTCAAACAGCGGGCGAGGGTTTTCAACGCGTGGTTACAAAATTGCAAATGTTAGTGCACGAAAAAGAGTGCGTTAACACTCTGATGAACTTATGTTGAAAGATTATTAGAACCTTGTTAAATTGATAACATTTTCTTCGCTTCGAAAAATTAGGTCTTTCAGAAACATTGATACAAGGCATAAATAGGAAATAGGAATAAATAGATTAATGTTGATTATTCAATGTTTTTATTATATAGTTGTTACAAAAGTTACACAAAAAATGAAGGAATGGGAATCCGAAATAAAATAGTTATTTTAAGCACACTAGTTTCAAATGTTACTGAATTTACAAGGGTTACAAAGCTGTAAATAAATGTTTCAAAAATTGCGCAATTTTGTTCGCTACATGTTTTTCCGATGGATCTCTTATTCTCATGTAATCGACTCAGATTAAAATGTAAAACATTACATATATTTATCAAAGAACACATAAGACATAAGGACTATTTAAATCATGATTTGGTGTGGAATAAAACATTTTTTATACATGCTTTTTGGTGGTTTATAGAAATATAACAGTGAAATATAAAACTGATATTACACTGTTTGAATCATTGAAATTATCAATTTAATATTTGATGTTTTGAATTTAAGCCCGTTACTTTGTTTCAGTGAAATACCAGCGTGCACAGTACTGGAAACCAAATTAATGACGTGACGTCGTAAATGATGTCACGTTGTATTATTATTTGGCACGCATTACATTTAGTATAAAGTTAAAAGGTCTTTTTAAACGTTTCTTTGCATAAAATGAAAGGAAAATGAACAACAAAAGTTCATGTTTCACTCGTGACTGCGCCACACGTGAAATATACCTTTTGTTGCTCACTCGGTGAAATATATTCCGATCTTACACTGAACTAAACAAATATCCTCTATACACGTAAATTGACAGGAGATACTTTTTGGGATTTTTTTTCTATTTAAAACTCATAAATTACATGATGCAAATCTTGTCGTGTTTATTTATATTTTCTTTTTTTAAGCTATGATTAAAAGGTTTCATTTAAAATTTGCGCCATCAACATTTAAAGCCTTATAACAGTCGGATGTATGTCGTCTTATTAGGTATAGACAAGCTGGATAACGGGAATAAAATGAACGGTCAAACAACAAGCTTTTTGCAATATGTTGTTCCTGTATACTTTTAGTAATCTTAAATTTAGTAAGCTAAATGCTAAATTTTTTGTCAAATAACTTAAATGTGGACGCTTGTTTATGTTTACCAAAGTATGTTGTATTGCATTTAAACCCTTTTCCAGATATTTTTTTCATTATGTTTATCAGGAACAAATATCTACCAACCCTACACAGGTATCATCACACAGTTCATTGTGGCAAAAGGGAATGTTGCAATATACAAGAACATTAAATATTTGTTTCAGAGCAGTTCTCTTAGTACTCTAGAATCATCTTCTTATATATCTTTTATAAACCCTTCTATGTTCAAAAACAAACTACATGATATGAAGCGTATATAACTGCAGAAAAATTAAACACATCATTTAAAGTGTCTTGATGTTATGGAAAAAGACAAAATGAGTACAGAAAACCATTAAATATTTCCATTACATTTTATTTACAAGTTGTTGACTTTGTTCAGAAGTATATGGAACCTTATATGATATGTCACATACAAACATTCTGCCATTGACATTAATTAGCTATCAGTTCGCTCCAGAACGTCACTTTATATTAATGTATGGTATATTTATCTTTTACAAAAGGTAAGCTTCTATCCGTTATAATGCTAATAAATTCCGCATGACCTGTTATGATAACATGACTTTTTATATATGAATAATTTGTGCCATTTCATAGCAAGCGTTGTATGGTCACCAAGTAAGAGAAAGCGTACCACCTAAACGAGAAAGAATAGGTGAAACTAAACAAAATGTAATTTTGAAAAAGGGATTAGATGTTTTATTTCTCAGTGTTTTAGTATAGACATTTATGGGATGAATTATAATATATTGTCCTAGAAATAGAGAAAAACAGAATCCCTAAAGAAAGTCCAACACGGAAAAATTGGAAAATGTTGCAGGCTCGGTTTGATTGAGCCTGTTCATGGACGGTACTGGAATGTGCAAGTTACCGTCCAAGCCCGCTAGCACCGGCTTAAGCAGAATGCAACATTTAAACAACATAAAAATGGTAAAATTCTGAATTTTGAAACATCCGCAGCTGTGCTCATATGGCAGTTATCATGGAACGTTCAATGTGACAAAGTAGTGTCATTCCATGAAACGCGGCGCATGGTCCCCAAGTAAAAGAATGCGTGTGCTCTAAACGAGAAAATAATGGGCGGAACTAAATAAAATGGAATTTTGAAAGGGGATCTGAGGTTATGAAGCCTGCATATCACAGACAAGACGTCAAAAGACAAATTTAAAAAGCAGGCAACATATCCTAAGGGTGATTATACAGTATTCAAGTAGGAATACTGGAACCACCCAAGTTGAAAAAGGCCAAATATAAGAAACTAAAAATACCATCTAAAATGTATACACAACAATAATGTCGTGCTGAACGATCTTCAAGGATCGAAAATATAACATCATTGATTAAATGTACGGGGAGACTTTTTACAGCCGCCACACGGCACAAATAATACGGATTTGACAATGAAAAAAGGAAAACATCTTATTTTCTGCTATATGAAAATGCGCAACATCGGACTATGTATCTCATACTTACCAACAACATCCATATAAAGTAAATATAATTTTTAGTGACTTGTTATTATATATGATACTAAACACAACCAACATAAAGATTTATGGTATAACTTAAAACGTGAAAACCGATTGCGGTGCTCTTTTTAAGTCTAATATTATAACTCAAAATATACATTGCGTTTTACTTTACTACAGGCTGTTGGAATGATATGCATCCAGTATCTGAGTAATAGTTACAATCAATTGCATATACATTTTCATTGGGCAATACCCTTAATGGCACCTGCATTGTCATTATCTGCATTTATACTGACAGGATAGGTCCTGATTATTTGACATTTGATACAATGGATTGTCTATGGTGTCTGACTGAAGCTTACATAGAAATGAAAAAAGAAAATATATAGTTCAATCTCAAACAATTTAGTTTACACAAAATGTCTGATAATTAAGAGTAACAAATCTTAAAAGTAATGCCAGTGAGACGGTATTAACTACGGAAGCGACTGGTGCCAATTTAACATGTTCTATAAAACATGTTCTATATAACTCCTACGTAGGACTTTATAACTCCTACGTTGGACTTTATAACTCCTACGTACGACTTAATAACTCCTAAGTAGGAGATGAAAAAAGCCTAATTAGGAGTTTATAACACCTACGTAGGACTTTGTAAATTCTACATAGGACTTTATTAGTCCTACGTAGGAGATATAAAAACCAAATAAGGAGTTTTAAAGGCCTACATAGGAGTTTAAAAGTCCTACTTAGGAGTTTTTAACTCCTACGTAGGGTTTTGTAAACCCTACGTAGGAGTTATAAACTCCTACGTAGGAGTTATAAACTCCTAATTAGGCTTTTTATCTCCTACGTAGGAGTTACAAAGTTCTACGTAGGACTAACAAAGTCCTACGTAGGAGTTATAAAGTCCTATGTAGGAGTTAAAAAGTCCTACGTAGGAGTTATAAAGACCTACGTATGAGTTATAAACTCCTAATAAGGCTTTTTATCTCCTACGTAGGAGTTACAAAGTCCTACTTAGGACTTTGTAAGTCCTACGTAGGAGTTATAAAGTCCTGCGTAGGAGTTAAAAAAGTCCTACGTAGGAGTGATAAAGTCCTACGTAGGAGTTAAAAAGTCCTACGTAGGAGTTTAAAAGTCCTACATAGGAGTTAAAAAGTCCTACGTAGGAGATAAACTCCTAATTAGGCTTTTTATATCCTACGTAGGAACAACAAGGTCCTGCGAAGGACTTATAAAGTCCTACGTAGGAGTTATAAACTCCTAATTAGGCTTTTTTATCTTCTATGTAGGAGTTACAAAGTCCTACGTAGGACTTATAACGTCCTACGTAGGAGTATTAGACTCCTAATTAGGCTTTTCTATCTTCTATGTAGGAGTTCTCATTTTTTATAGAACCTGGACGCTTCCGTAATTAACTGAATATAGGCGGTTTAAATGGTAAATGAAACCAAATAACATCTTTCACAAAAAAATGATTTTTATTTTATGCTTAAATACAAGTTCTAATGAAATTTGATTGATTGGCGTCCGCGCCGAAGCGCGGCGCTCTTATGGAATGAAATCAGATTTTGTGAAAGGGGGACAGCAACTTCTCGAGCCTTTTAGTCGGTCATAATAAAAGCCGATCATTCCGATCGGTATGAGGGTGCTTGATTATTAATTAAGATTGAAATGTCGCGATATGTTACAATGAATAGCGAACTGGAGAATTTCGCAATGCAAACATTTTTTTCCAAATGAAATAACCTTTTCCGTCAATAAATCGCGCTCTTCGGGGTTTTTTATTTATCATTTTGTAGTACACAGTGGGTTATCATGGTATGTTATTGTTGTACATGTATCCTAGAAAGATCAGTTGATGACATAAATATTCCAAAAATCTATTTATAGATATATCTATTTATCACTCCTATCGGTAACGACCGGTCTCGCCCGGTCCATTTTGACCGGGATTTACTAGTGACCGGCGAATAGTACCACACGTTTATTGTCCGGTCTCTCCCGGTTTTGGAGTAGATGTTTGATATCGTTACAATTAGAAAAAAAAACAACAACAATAGCATGTTTCATTTTATCTATATGTGATAAAAACAATAAATATGTACACGGATTTATATGTAATATAAATCCGTGATATGTACAATAATTGAGAAAAAGGTACATTTTTATGGTATTAAAATGACATTATCAACTTTGAAACATTTTATTTAATTTGTTATCCGTGTTTAGTAAAGATGCCGAGGAATTATTCAAAGTTACAAATTAGATTTTATGAATTATTCAATTGATTGATAATTTAAAAAAATGATAAAGAAAAATACAAATGTACATGTACATGAATTAAAAATAAACAATATTATATATTAAAAGATAAACCATAATTTACTGACTTTTTCCAGTTAAGCTTTGACTTATAATCGTCGGTCAATATGACAATTGAATTCTTAAAATTTATTTTACAATTTTAATAAAAAAGAGTAGTAAAAACTCAGTATTAAAACAGCACATAAAACACAAAAAAGAAAAGAAAACAATATTCATAAAATTTGTATTTTTTTTATTAAAATTAATAGATATTACAATTATTGTATAATAAACAATTATGCTCAACATGATCAACATGGTAATATATAACCAGTGTCATATTTTTACTAACTTAAAGTGTGAACAGATACCTTAAGAGGGTGTCTTCGCTAATAGCGGTAACATAATAAGGGACAATTACAAAGGTGTGGTACGTGTTGATCATGCGTTACACATATGGATTATAAATGATTGCATACATGTATATCCGTTGCTATTAATAACCACGATCATAAAGAAATAACAAGTAATATTCTAATCTCTAGCATGCCAATCAAAGTTCATAATGAACAATGTCTTTCCGCTCATTCATAAGTGATATACATTTCTGGTAGTTTATAAGAATATCTTGTCATCATATGTGTACTAGTTCATCTTCACTTGCTGCATTTCTTGCTTGGACGCTTTTTGATGCTTTGCATCAATGCTTTTCTTGTATTGACTTGAATACAAAATCTTTTTAACCACTGGTAGATTCGGCGTAGGTGAAATTCAACATTCAAACATGAAAGAAATCCTCCTTTACCCTATTCAATCCCTTAGCAGAGTAAAATATGAAAAACAAAATAAACAAGGAAGGGTGGCATTCAATGAACGCATCCCTTAAGAGATAACAACCGCCAAGCAGCCCAGAAGACGCAACCACCTAAAATATAGAGTAATAGACAAGCATACACTATTATAATAATTGTATTCGTACTCAAAATTTTTGTTACCATCGAGTATTTTAGTTATGTATTTCGAATAGATTGAAACACAATTTATTTAGCAATATGTAAAATTCTTAAAGTTATTGGAATCCTTTTTTCTGTTCTGAGAGGCCGTAAAAAGTCGCCCCGTACATATAATCAAAGATGTTACATTTTCGATCCTTAAAGATCGTTCAGTGCGGCATTATTGTTGTGTTTGTGGTGTTTTTGTTATTAAATATGAAAACCAAGATCAACATAACTCACTCTTATCCGGGTCGTGTGGGGGTTGCATTCATTGAACGCCGCCTTTCCTTGTTGATCTTGTTTATCATATTTTAGCCATATAATAATGTTCCTACATGACGAGACAGTGTAAATAAAATGAATCACCGCGGGATAAAATTCTAATGATTGCCATGGTTACATTAGTCGAAATTAATAAAACACATAAATGATCGCTTTAATATGTACAAAAAGGGCCAACCAAAATGACAAAACAAAACTACTTGAGGCTTTAGAAAGGAAAGCATTTTAGCTTAATGTTTTATCCCTTTGATAGGACAACATTGATTTCTTAAATGTTAACTACCACGAGCTTACTTTTTTGCTGCTCTTTATAGATAGAACAAAGTAAACAATATATCTACCAGTTTGTAACATTAAGTAATTTACTTATTGATCGACTCTCTTTTGGTGAAAACGCAATTTCTGTAAATGTCAAGGGTCTAATAATGAGACATAAATAAAAAGGCATTTCCACCTCTGTTGCTTTAAATGTCATTGTATATGCCATTATCACACGTCCTTTAGGCTATAACTTCACACGTGTGAATATTGTACTACATGTATTTTGAATACCTTATATCGTCGAACGTAATTCCAGAAAATCTTTATTGTTTCATAACGTCTAATGACAATTTCAGGGAAGTATCAGAAAATAATGCAGAACAATAAAGAAACACAACATAAAGTAATTGTAAGATTTTCATGTTTTGAGAAGGAGGACAAAAGTTAATCAAAAAGCTTTTTTGTGATTTTAATTAAAGTTTGATTAACTTTTAGGAAACTTTTCATCGAAGGTTGTTTCTTTTTAAGCCTAAACTCGTGCGCTATCTTAATTTTTCAGAAAGTGGCATATAAACTCATCTATTTTATCATCAGCTACAATGTTTCTTGACACTTGGTAATTTTCTTACTGATTGTATTCTCTTTTATTAAAGCATTCATCATGATAAATGCCAAGAAATAAGTGGGCTGGAGAAAACCAACAAGCTGATGACGAAGGTGAAATTGCCTCTTCCAGCTGAAAATATTAGCAAATGACCGTTCTAAAATCTTGAAAAGAACAAAAACAATTACTATGAAAATTGCAGACACGGTTCGATTTAGTTCATAACTTTAACTTCCCTGTAGCCTCCGCTTTATTTGGTCATACTTTATGAAATAACGAACGTATTAAGTTTTAAAATTCGAATCTTGCAGATTTTTTCTCTTGCCGTATTATCAAATACGGCTGCCACACAGCACTTGACACCTATTGTGAAGTATAAAAAATGAAGCCTGCTTGTCACAGACAAGACGTCAAAAGACAAATTAATTCAAGTTGGAATACTGAAACCAGCCAAGTTGAAAAAAGTCAAATAGATAAAAATTAAACATGAACAGGCTCGAACAAACCGAGCCAGCAACATTTTCAATTTTGCCGTGTTGAGCTTTCTATAGCGGTTCTGTTTTTCTCTATTTTTAAAAACATGTAACACAAACATGTACACACAACAATAATATCGTGCTATACAATCTTAAAGGATCGGAAATATAACATATTTGATAATGTACGGGCCACTTTTACGGCCTGTACACTGCAGAAATATTCCCTTGAAGCACTAAAAACAGCAAAATTTCCTGAAAACTACAGACTCGGGTTTTATTGAGCCTGTTCATGGACGGTACTGGAAAGTGCAAGTTATCGTCCACGCTATCTAGCAAGCCCGCATATCATAAATAAGACGTCTAAAGAAAAATTAAAATGCAGGCACCATATCCAAAGGGTGGTTATACAGTTTTCAAGTAGAAATAGGAATACTGTATAACAACCCAAGTTGAAAATAGTAAAATCGAAGGAACTAAAAATACCATAAACATGTATACACAATAATTATGTCGTGCTGAGCGATCTTTAAGGGTCGGTAATATAACATCTTTGATTATATGTACGGGGGAATTCTCTTCCCCCCCCCCCCCCCCCAAAACGAAATCCTTAAAGAACGCCCAAAACGACAAATTTGAAAATGTTGCATGCTCAAATCAGGTTGACGTCTTAAAATAGCACTTTCTGAAAATACATGATATTGCATTCATGCGTGCAAACTGAACTCATTTTCTAAGGAAAAATCATCTGCCGACTTTAAAAACCCTGTTGGAGAGGCGTTATTGGGTAATAAAATTGTAACGATGAATAAGACATGACTCAGGCACATGGTATTTACCGATAAATTGGAAACCATAAGAAAAAATAGGATGAGGTACATCTTCATCTATTTTTGAAACCAATTACATTTTATTTTGTGATCCCTTGAGTTACATGAAAGCTATTTTGATTACTTTTGTTACTTTAAAAGGTATTTTCGTACATTATCTGCAATTTGTGCGAAGAATGTAAATTTCTATCGAATGAGTAGGATTGATACATGCATGTTTTTAGATGCTCAATATGTAAATACTTATATGAAAATTCCTTTGATTTGAATTAAGTTTACAAGACTAATAAAGTAATTCAAAATAATACCATAGCATGGCTCGTAATCTAACACTAGACACAAGAAAGACAACAACCGTTGTATATATGGCAATTAACACAATTAACAGGCTAGATATATAAGTCCTGAAAAATATTGGTTTGTTTCCCCTCCAGTTTCCTTACAAAAATTAATAAACATGGAAGCAGGCAGTTTCAATGAGAATAACATCTTTATACACTAAGATATAGGTTTAATAAAACCGAAAATATGGTTCTAATCTTTAAAAAGATGCTAAACATTCACAATTTGTTTTGAATTGCATAAAATTTTGATAGAAATATAATATTTTGGATAAAGGAAATATCATATCTACCTACATACCATATTGTGGGAGAGGAACAAAGATAATTTTAAGGCTTGCTTAAATATGCGTTTTGGCTATTCTGTTTTCACACGTATTTCTTTCAATAAAATCGATAATCATAGTCAACATTAATAATGCAGGTTTGTTGATATTTCCTGTTCCAATTATATGTACATTTCATATTGATTTAAAACCAATCACATAGTACACATTTTACGATTTTATCTTTATATCTTTCAGTTGATATAACGTATATTATATTATTCAGAATACGCCGGATTAATTCACAGGAGCCAGAGTGACGTTTTGTGGCCAAAAATACCTTGCTTTATAAAGATAAGGATGACAATTTTTTATTTATTACAGGATATCCAATGTCATTTAATTTACCTTTTAGCTACTTTTGTTTGCCATATAATATGTAAGTAATATATTATGACGATAAGTTGCTACAGACACAAAGGCAATGTTAAAAGTGCAAAAAAATAGCATTTTAAACAAAATGATTGAACATTTTACACACAGGTTATTATTGGGCTAGACCTCTTGTCCGCTTTCCGCGCACTTTTTTTCTTCGTTAGGTGCCAGGGTCGCGTTGTATTCTCGTGGAAAGAACAACACCGATACAATTATAAACACGTACTGTTAGACACAGTCCGCCCGGTTACCTCAATATTCACAACATGGGGATTTATTTGAAGGTATATTCCTGGGGCGAGGCGACATTTCTACGTAATTGATGATCGCATATAATGCGTCTAACGGTCATTTGTCTAAGAGGTCATGTTTTAAAAGTTCTTGGTCACTTGCCAATAAACTCCTAATTAGGCTTTTTATCTCCTACGTAGGAGTAACAAATTCCTACGTAGGACTTACAAAGTCCTATGTAGGAGTTATAAAGTCATATGTAGGAGAGAAAAGTCCTACGTAGGAGTTATAAAGTCCTAATAAGGCTTTTTTATCTCCTACGTAGGAGTTACAAAGTCCTACGTAGGACTTTGAAAGTCCTACGTAGGAGTTATAAAGTCCTACGTAGGAGTTAAAAAGTCCTACGTAGGAGTTAAAATTCTACGTAGGAGTTTAAAAGTCCTACGTAGGAGTTATAAACTCCTAATTAGGCTTTTCTATCTCCTATGCAGGAGTTTTCAATTTTTATAGAACATGTTAAATTCGCATCAGAACGCTTCCGTAATTAACTGAATATAGGCGGTTTAAATGGTAAATGAAACCAAATAACATCTTTCACAAAAAATAATTTTTATTTTATGCTTAAATACAAGTTCTAATGAAATTTAATTGATATCGACTTGAATACAAAATCTTTTTTAACCACTGGTAGATTAGGCGTAGGTGAAATTCAACATTCAAACATGAAAGAAATCCTCCTTAACACTATTTAATCCCTTAGCACAGAGTAAAATAATTATGAAAAACAAAATAAACAACGAAGGGTTGCATTCAATGTGTGCGCATCCCTTGAGAGATAACAACCGCCAAGCAGCCCAGAAGACGCAACCACCTAAAATATAGAGTAATAGACAAGACAAGCATACACTATTATAATAATTGTATTCATACTCAAAATTTTTGTTACCCTCGAGTATTTTAGTTATGTGTGTCGTATAGATTGAAACAAAATTTATTAAGCAATATGTAAAATTCTTAAAGTTATTGGAATCCTTTTTTCTGTTCTGAGAGGCCGTAAAATGTCGCCCCGTACATATAATCAAAGATGTTACATTTTCGATCCTTAAAGATCGTTCAGTGCGGCATTATTGTTGCGTTTGTGGTGTTTTTTAATTAAATATGAAAACCAAGATCATCATAACTCACTCTTAGTCGGGTCGTGTGGGGGTTGCATTCATTGAACGCCGCCTTTCCTTGTTGATCTTGTTTATCATATTTTAGCCATATAATAATGTTCCTATATGGCGAGACAGTGTAAACAAATGAATCACCGCGGAATAAAATTCTAATGATTGCCATGGTTACATTAGTCGAAATTAATGAAACACATAAATGATCGCTTAAATATGTACAAAAAGGGCCAACCAAATGACAATAACAAAACTACTTGAGCCTTTAGAAAGGAAGGCATTTTAGCTTAATGTTTTATCCCTTTGATAGAACAACATTGATTTCTTAAATGTTACTTACCACGAGCTTACTCTTTTATTGCTCTTTATAGATAGAACAAAGTAAACAATATATCTACCAGTTTGTAACATTAAGTAATTTACTTATTGATCGACTCTCTTTTGGTGAAAACGCAATTTCTGTAAATGTCAAGGGTCTAATAATGAGACACAAATGAAAAGGCATTTCCAACTCTGTTGCTTTAAATGTCATTGTATATGCCATTATCACACGTCCTTTGGGTTTATAACTTCACACGTGTGAATGTTGAACTACATGTATTTTGAATACATTTTTTCGTCGAACGTAATTCCAGAAAAACCTTTTTTGTTTCATAACGTCTAATGACAATTTCAGGAAAGTATCAGAAAATAATACAGAACAATAAAGAAACACAACATAAAGTAATTGTAAGATTTTCATGTTTTGAGAAGGAGGTCAAAAGTTAATCAAAAAGCTTCTTTGTGATTTAATTAAAGTTTGATTAACTTTTAGGAAAGTTTTCATCGAAGGTTGTTTCGTTTTAAGCCTAAACTCGTGCGTTATCTTAATTTTTCAGAAAGTGGCATATAAACTCATCTATTTTATCATCAGCTACAATGTTTATTGACACTTGGTAATTTTCTTACTGATTGTATTCTCTTTTATTAAAGCATTCATCATGATAAATGCCAAGAAATAATTGGGCTGGAGAAAACCAACAAGCTGATGACGAAGGTGAAATTGCCTTTTCCAGCTGAAATATTAGCAAATGACCGTTTTAAAATCTGGAAAAGGACAAACAACAATTAATATGAAAATGGCAGACTCGGTCCGATTAAGTTCATAACTTTAACTTCCCTGCAGCCGCCGCTTTATTTGGTCATACTTTATGAAATAACGAACGTATGTAAGTTTGAAGATTCGAATCTTGCATATTTTTTCTCTTCCCGTATTATCAAATACGGCTGCCACACAGCACTTGACATCTGCTGTTGTGAAGTATAAAAATGTAGCCTGCATGTCAGAGACAAGACGTCAAAATACAAACTAGTTCAAGTTATAATACTGAAACTTCCGAAGTTGAAAAGGGTCAAATAGATGAAACTTAAACATCAACAGGCTCAATCAAACCGAGCCTGCAACATTTTCAATTTTGCCGTGTTGAGCTTTTCTGTTTTTCTCTATTTTAAATGCATGTAACACAAACATGTACATACAACAATAAAATCGTGCTATACAATCTTAAAGGATCGGAAATATAACATCTTTAATAATGTACGGGCCACTTTTTACGGCCTGTACACTGCAGAAATATTCCCTGAAGCACTAAAAACAGCAAGATCTCCTGAAAACTGCAGACTCGGTTTTATTGAGCCTGTTCATGGACGGTACTGGAAAGTGCAAGTTACCGTCCACGCTATCTAGCAAGCCCGCACTTCATAGATAAGACGTCTAAAGAAAAATTAAAATGCAGGCACCATATCTAAAGGGTGGTTATACAGTTTTTAAGTAGAAATAGGAATACTGTATAACAACCCAAGTTGAAAATAGTAAAATTCGAAGGAACTAAAAATACCATAAACATGTATACACAATAATTATGTCGTGGTGAGCGATCTTTAAGGATCGGTATATAACATCTTTGATTATATGTACGGGGGATTCTCTTCGCCCCCCCCCCCCCGACACAAATAATACTGATGTTGTACTAATACAGAGAAAACGAAATCCTTAAAGAACGCCCAAAACGACAAAATTGAAAATGTTGCATGCTCAAATCAGGTTGACGTCTTAAAATAGCACTTACTGAAAATACGTGATATTGCATTCATGCGTGCAAACTAACCTCATTTTCTAAGGAAAAATCATCTGCCGACTTTAAAAACCCTGTTGGAGAGGCGTTATTGGGTAATAAAATTGTAACGATGAATAAGATATGACTCTGGCACATGGTATTTACCGATAAATTGGAAACCATAAGAAAAAATAGGATGAGGTACATCTTCATCTATTTTTGAAACCAATTACATTTTATTTTGTGATCCCTTGAGTTACATGAAAGCTATTTTGATTACTTTTGTTACTTTAAAAGGTATTTTCGTACATTATCTGCAATTTGTGCGAAGAATGTAAATTTCTATCGAATGAGTAGGATTGATACATGCATGTTTTTAGATGCTCAATATGTAAATACTTATATGAAACTTCCTTTGATTTGAAGTAAGTTTACAAGACTAATAAAGTAATTCAAAATAATACCCTAGCATGGCTCTTGATCTAACACTAGACACAAGAAAGACAACAACTGTTGTTTATATGGCAATTAACACAATTAACAGGCTAGATAGATAAGTCCTGAAAAATATTGGTGTGTTTCCCCTCCAGTTACCTTACAAAAATTAATAAACATGAAAGCAGGGAGTGTCAATGAGAATAACATTTTTATACACTAGGATATATGTTGAATAAAACCGGAAATATGGTTCTAATCTTTAAAAAGATGCTAAACATTCACAATTTGTTTTGAATTGCATAAAATTTTGATATAAAAATAATATTTTGGATAAAGGAAATATCATATCTACCTACATACCATACCAAAACTAGCATGAGTCGTAGGAGAGAAACAAAGATAATTTAATAGCTTGCTTAAATATGCGTTTTGGCTATTCTGTTTTCACACGTATTTCTTTCAATAAAATCGATAATCATAGTCAACATTAATAATGCAGTTTTGTTGATATTTCCTGTTCCAATTATATGTATATTTCATATTGATATAAAACCTATCACATGGTACACATTTTACGATTTTATCTTTATTTCTTAAAGTCGATATAACGTATATTATATTATTCAGAATACGCCGGATTAATTCACAGGAGCCAGAGTGACGTTTTGCGGCCAAAATACCTTGCTTTATAAAGATAAGGATGACTTTATTTATTTACTACAGGATATTCAATCTCATTTAATTTACCTTTTAGCTACTTTTGTTTACCATATTATATATAAGTAATATATTATGACGATAAGTTGCTAGAGACACAAATGCAATATTAAAAGTGCAAAAAAGTAGTAAAAAAAATATTATTTAAAAAAAAAATGATTGGACATTTTGCACATATGTAGAGAAAGAGAGTAAGAGATAAATTAGATTATCTTATGTACACACATAGTCATAAGAACAACAGAAATGTCTGAAAAACATTAATTTTATGAAAACAAGTACTGACCTCTTGAAGTAGTCAACATATTTGTAGTACGATCTATCAAATAACACAAGAATATTAAAGTGCAGTGTACTTAAATAATAATTGATTAGAATATCAAAGAAAAATAAGTAAATAAGGGCAGATACTTTCGAGAAATCATACATATATACAAATTCAAAATATATTACACTAACAACTTGTAATTCGCCCTACTAATTACCAGAGTCAAGTCACCCTACAAAGTTCTTACCACAGGTCTGTAAGCGGGCGCATTATTAGTTTACATTTTCTCTTGAACTCGTGTTGTCCTGTAACGTTAATTCAAGTAACATATTCATATAATGTTTGACCTTGGCAGAGTATTGACAGTTTTTCTCGGACATTGACCATAGACAATATATAAATCAGTGTCGACTGCAACGACTATGATGACATTTTTCTCCCCATGTTTCATGAAGATTTACATTCATTGGTCTGCTCTGATGACATCTTCCTTAGTGATGAAATGTGCTTGGTGGCTTTTAGACAATAAAACAAATTTTACTTGACGTCCATGTAGTAACTCTGTTTGTAGCCATAAGTTGATGCTTATTCTCTGATGATAAACATCATAAAACTGGCAATCAACAAATCACAAGACAATAGCTTAACATTTTTCTAAATCGTGTAGTGAAAAACAGGGGTAGGAATAAACAAATGATGTCTTTAAATGTTATCAATATACATGTATATGTTTCTTTTTATCTTACAGCATATGCTTTAACATGGTAGTCTGTCCAATAGTTGTTATTTATGTTTGTTTTAGCAATTTCATGTTATATCGAAATCATTTCCTTTCGTTTTGTAACATTGGAGACTGTATTAACTTTGTGAAACAGATCTGGCATTGTTTAAAAACTTAACATCCTCACATTTGACTGGCTCGTTGTAATCCTTTTTTGAGATTAAATAACCTTATGTTAACAATTATAGTGTTTGACGCGGTTTGACTAGTAATGTGTCAATACATAAAGTTCTGTGTACAATGAGCACATTTTCAATAAGTATTTCAAAATATTGATTTAAAAATAGAAATATATCACTCGAATAGTCTTACAAAATATTATATGACAAAAATGTTGATAAAGTTCTAAGCGAATAATATACATGTAAACATTTATACGATGAATAATATAATAATTTGGTCTAGAATATTTAATTGGTTGCTTTGTATGAATGTCGGATCATGTATCTCACAGTTGCCGTCAGCGTCTCAAAGGCTCATTTAAATCTTTATCTTTAAAGGTAAAATTTCATTTGTTTTTTTTTCCAAAATATAAGACTAAAGACACGTTTAGGATGCAGCTGTCATAATGTCCTGAGGCAACGGCATTAAAGCTAAGGGCAACTTAAAAGCGACGTCATTATCATCTAGAATAATATAGATACTTTGATCAATGTAACACACAGATGTAATGGATAAGACAGCAAAAGTCCTTTAAATAAATTATCCCAAAAAACATTTTGTGCAGTCAAAAAAAGTGTTTTGCACAATTTTACTTTTTCAACAACAGTTATACCAATTTAGAAAAACCAGATTGCAGTAATAAGAAATCACTGGTAATTTATCTAGAAAACGCAGTGGTGATGTTTACCTTAGTTACGCTTTGGATTACTCCAACCACATGAAAGACTTTGAATAGAGAGCACAAACACTGATGTATATTATTTTCTAAACTTTTTTTTGTAACACTATATAAATATAAAGCCTAAAGAACACATTATGAATTTTAAACCTAAATATTATCCATAATAACTTGAAATCCTGAAAAGCTCTGTCTCGTGACACTGAAATCTGACTTATATAGCAATGAAATATTCCCACCAAAACAAATATAATAAAAAGTAAAAAAAAAACATGATTTACAAAATGTAGAACAAAATACTCCGCCGGAGTATAATCATGTGTAAAGGTTATGCCGGAGCATTAAATTAAGTAAAACAAAATTATTAGGTCAACGGAGAAAATAACTTATTTTGGGAAATAATGTCATATATTTTTGCGATCCTCGCGACAGTGAGGTCAATTGACGCCGCGATATGGCAAAACATGTGTTAAAGTGTATAAAGCTATACATGATAAATAGTATATTGTTTTTCCATAATAAGCTTTGTACACTTAAAATCGGCGTAAAAAGCAACAGAAAACAAAAGGTTAAAAATGGATGACAATTTTAAATACACAATATAAAATATAAACAAAGTAAAATGATGCACATTCTTACTTGTACAAATACCATCCTCGGTTATAATAGGGTCACTGTTAAGAACTATTTTGTTTCGACGATATTTTCTATTTAGTTGCACAGTGCGGCATAATTTAATTTTACTTTTGGCTGAAATCTACTGTATTGTTTGTTGTTTATTTTCCTCTAAATGTGTTGTTGGTTTAAATAGTTTATTATCACAACACACGCTTTAACAAGGTTATATATGATTAAAACTGGATCAACTAATCTTTTTACAAAAGAATAAAACAGAACTACTTGATGCATTGCATTTTTTAAAATTCCAAATTCAATTTCCAGGACTGCTGACAAGCTTACGGGTTTTATAGTTGTCTTTATAGAGTTTTCACACGCACAATTTTAGCACATTTATTGCCAGTATTTCAAGCTTTGTCTGGAGAAATTCCTTTCACTATAAATCTTTCATGTCAATAGGTATTATTATACACATTATATAGAAAATGTCATTTTTGTCTTAAGAATGGACAAATGAAAATTGAGATTTGATTCTTTTCACAAGAAACGTACACAGTTTCATTTCTTTACCAAAGTTTAATTTATAGATCAACAAGGAAGTACGCTGTTGACGGAATGCATACCCCACCCCTTCCCCCGCGACTGCATTTACTAAATTAAATGTTATTAACATAATTTTAATCGTTCATTGGCCAAACTTATTCACTTGGCAACATTGCAATCAACACAATTTAATTCAACACAAGCTTTTAGTAGGCAGTTAATTGTAGATGTAATACAGAGACATTACCAATACAAAAGTATTGTTTCACAGAATTGTACTAGTGTATGAATGCGAATGAAATAAATATGACATACGTAAATTGATAAACATTTCGTCAGAAACCACCTCAGTTATGCATAAAACAGGAAGCACATAAATTTTAAGACATGTTAAAAAATGTAACAAAATTAATATTTACATAATTATTTATCAGCATAAACACTGTAAAGCAATTACGTGATGGCAAAAAATGAAAATGATCAGCCGTTTGCCGGAAAAGCTGGCAAAAATTACCAAAATCCCCTGTTATTTGTTTCGGTCTAAGGTAGCACAAACACAGAGGCCATATGGCGACTTTGAACGTTTCTAACTGGTGGATTAAATCTTCAAGTGCCCCTCCGTGAATTATTTCTGGTACGAACGAGCACCAACTACACGGTAGGAAATCACGTGACTTTTACGGTTACGCGTACAGACAATATGGCGGCCTAAAAACCTCGCTTCACATGTGTTTTTCAGGTAATTCTTTATAATATCCCTTTTACTTCCATACGAGACCTGTTGCAGCCTACGCGGAATAAAGAATTGTTGCCGCCTATACCTTAGTTTCCACTCCTGTGCTCATAGCTTTTACAAACACTCAAAAATTCAACAGAAATTTTCAATGTGAACAATTATATTTCGGGTAACATTCACGCAAAATTTGTATTTTTTATGAATTTGATTAAACTACGTCGAGTTAGCAAAGAGAAAATGTTCATAGAATTTCTTTATTTGAAAATGTAAATATTAGGCATGTTAAATGTTGACTGGCCATTTTCTATTCCAATACATGGGAGAAAAATGATTTGGGTAACTCCCACGCGAACTTTTATTGTTGATAACTCCCACGCAATATTTTATGGGCAAGCAATATTTATGCAGGTTATAGCCTAGATATTGATTGAACAAAATCATGATTGATGCATTTAGCCTTAAACGTTCAAAGAATTTTGAATAATATTTTAAAAAAATCCGGCAAAAGGTCCTGGATAGAATAAAGCCCCTATGGATAGCAGAATACATACTCATGTGAATATATTTAATGAAGTTTCGATATAGATTAATTAATCGCAGAAATTAAAATACAAGTCTCAAATATAAGGAGGTCGATTTCAGTTTAAGCACAATTACAGTTGTCATTTTTCATAGTTTGCAGATATGGGCGGTTCCAGTTCGGATATTGTTTGTGGATAATGTTGGACAACAATTGTCTTAATGACCACATAAACTGGCTACTCGGCACAGGACCTTGTAAATGTTTTGGCAAATCGAAACGTGACAGGTATGGCATTTTATGTTATTCGTTATATTAAGATTTTAAAGACATTCAAGTCATTTTATCACTTAGTCTTTTATGAAACCAACTTTTTTCTTTTTTCAAATTAGTGTCTGTATTTAACATTATTATGTTGTGTTTTTTTTTAAATCTAAAGCATAAAAAAACAACCTAAAGAATATTAGACTGGGTCTTTTTTTACAAACTAGGTAAAAAAATCTAGAGGACTTATGTTTGAATGTCATCTTAATATCAACAGTAAAACCCGTAACGTTTCCGATTTGCTGGACTATTAAATGTTTTACCACAACATTTATAAGGTACTGTGCCGTGTAGACTGTTCATGTGGTCAATATTTGAGACCTATCCGTGAATGAAATGTTTCCCACATTTATTACAAACAATATCCGAGATGGAACCTTCCATATCTGCAAAATATGAAAAATGACAACTGTAATTTTACTAATAAAAACAGAAATACAAAACCTCCTTCTAATATTTTAGACTTTTGTATAAAAAACGCGACCTAATTGAATGATTTGGGTTTGGTAGGCCTTACGCGAAGTTATTGATGTCCTTGGCAATTTATGATTTTACAAGCCATGCCTTTTTGAAATTTATTTATCATATTATTGTAACCTATAAGCAGATGAAGTGTTGTTCGCCCCATATAATTTACGCCCCAAGACGATTCGTCAATTTAGCTGTATTAATTTTATATCTTAGTGACAGTAAAATTAAATGTGAATTAGTTTTAAAATACATTTAATCCATTGCATTTTCAAAATAAATGTTGATTAAACTGTTTGTGGTTAAATAATAAAGTTGAGTGTTAAATTTTTAAGTTTAATTGCCGTGAATTTATAGGGAATAATAAATCTATTTTATATTTTAGATCCTGGTCCTGGCTGAAATGGCTGAGTATTACAGCTGTAGCTTCTTTACCATAAATTTAACATGGAAAGGACTGTTCTTGGGAAAATGCTGATGTAACTGATGGGAGCAGTTTTTCTTACCAATCATAGGTCAAACTTAAATAGCTTCTTTTTAAAAAGTTTTTGTTGTTTTTTTGTACATAATTTACTGTCAATATGAAACTTCAGCTGTATCTTAATTTCTATGCTTTCTTATTATGATAAGCATTTTAAGATAAAACAAATCACTAAGTTGATTAATTATATATAATTTGAGATTGACCAAGTCAATTTTAACTAGTAACTTCTTATTTTATTTGCAGAAGCCGTAGAAGTATTCAAACACCATCATGACACACTTTAGACATACCAAGAGAGCTCTAGAAGAAGAACTTGTGGTAGATTGGAACAGATTGTAGCTTAATTGTTAAACTAAAAGGACTTCTTAAATCGTTCGTTTGAATTTAAACTACACTTGAACTGTAGTTTTGAAATAAAATAGCTGAAGTATTTAATAGTGTCTTGATTTTTATGCCCCCACAAAGTGGGAGCATATAGCGTTGCACTTGTCCGTCCGTCCGTCAGTCAGTCAGTCCGTACGTCCCGAAATCTTGTGAACGGAACTCCTCTTTAACCGGATGGCAGATTTTGCTTAAACTTTCAGGGATGAACAAACCTTAATGTGTAGATGGTAGTAAAGGAAGGAATTTTTGCTGCGACCAAATTTAACAGAATTATGGCCCTTTGTTGATTTTTTTCACTATATACCATATATGAATTTTGTGAACCGGATGGCAGATTTTAATAAAAAGTTCCACATAAAAATCTTACATATAGATATGACACTCTTGTTTACGAGCACATCTGCACAGTGGGGACATCCGTGTCCTTGGGACACAATTCTAGTTTTGTTAAACACTTTGCTTTATAATTATATACTAGAACTCCGCGAGTCGAATGTGTCGCCTTGTGAAAAATATAGTTTAGGAGAAATGGCCAGGAAAAAAATGAAATATGAAAACTAACAAAGGTCAATAAATCCAAAATATAATAGGTGCAGAGCAACAGTTTCTATGTACTGCACTTCTTATCAAGATCTATCATTCTATGAAATTTCAAGTCAATATCATTTATAAGTTATGAGAAATAGCCTGGACAAAAATAAAGTATAAAAATTAATAAAGGGTTATAACTCACAAATAAGAAGTGCAGAGTACCGGTTCTTATAAACACTGCACTTTTTCTTATTGAGATCTATCATCCTATGAAGTTTCATGTCCATAGCTTTCATACTTGAGGAGAAATGACCGGGACAAAGTATGAAAATTAACAAAGGGCAATTACTCAAAAAATAAGAAATGCAGAGAACTGGCTCTTGTGCACTGCACTTCTTCTTAATGAGATCTATTATCCTATGAAGTTTCAAGTCCATAGCTTTTTTCTTTCGGAAAAATGGCCCGGACAAAAATAAAGTATGAAAATTAACAAAGGGCAATAACTCAAAATATAAGAAATGCAGAGTAACACTTCTTGTGCACTGCACTTTTTGTTAATGAGATCTATCATCCTATGAAGTTTCAAGTCCATAGCTTTTACACTTTAACAGAAATGGCCTGGACAAAAATAAAGTATGAAAATTAACAAACGGCAATAACTCAAAAATTAAGAAATACAGAGTACCAGTTTTTGTGCACTGCACTTCTTCTGAATGAGATCTATCATCCTATGAAGTTTCAAGTCCATAGCTTTTATACTTTAGGAGAAATGGTCCGGACAAAAATAAAGTATGAAAATTAACAAAGGGCAATAACTCAAAAAATAAGAAGTGCAGAGTACCGGTCCTAAGGACCGGTACTCTGCACTTTGGGTTATTGAAAGAAGCTTGCATACCAAGTTTGAATTCAATCAGACTTGAAGTGACTGAGTTATGCTCCGGACAAGCTTTAGGGGACGCCGACAACGACGCCGCCGCCGACACCGCCGACAAAAGTAATCCCTATATGTCACCTTTTCAAGGCGACACAAAAATTATGTTGAAATGACATTGAAACTTCAACGTTGTGCCGAAGTTGAACTTCAACGTTTTTTAAACTTTCAAATTCGAACTAATTCGAACAAATTCGAATCTAACGTTATTTCAACGTTGAAATCTGACCATACTTAACGTTGTTCACCGTTGATGTGCCTGCTGTGTTACTTCTATCAAGGACATATTGGCGGTATTTTTAATATTATTCAAAATTCTATGAAAGTTTGATGCTAAATGCATCAATCATGATTTTTTTCAATCAATATCAAGGCTATAACCTTCATAGATAATGCCTGCACATAAAATATTGCGTGGGAGTTATCAGCAATAAAAGTATGCGTGGTAGTTACCCAAATCATTTTCCTCTCGTGTAATGGAATAGAAAATGACCTGTCAACATTTAACATGCCTAATATTTACATTTTCAAATAAAGAAATTCTATGAACATTTTCTCTTTGCTAACTCGACGTAGTTTAATCAAATTCATAAAAAATACAAATTTTGCGTGAATGTTACCCGAAATATAATTGTTCGCATTGAAAATTTCTGTTGAATTTTTGAGTGTTTGTAAAAGCTATGAGCACAGGGGTGGAAAATAAGGTATAGGCGGTAACAATTCTTTATTCCGCGTAGGCTGCAACAGGTCTCGTATGTAAGTAAAAGGGATATTATAAAGAATTACCTGAAAAACACATGTGAAGCGAGGTTTTTAGGCCGCCATATTGTCTGTACGCGTAACCGTAAAAGTCACGTGATTCCCTACCGTGAACTACATACGCCGGTTATCATGGTACCTTCAATGTGACACGTTAGTGCTATTTAATGAACAGCGGCGTATGGTCGCCAATTAAAAGAATGAGTGTGCCCTTAACAAGAAAACAATGGGTGAAACTAAATAAAATGGAAATTTGAAAGGGGATCAGAGGTTATGAAGCCTGCATATCACAGATAAGCTCTCAAAAGATAAATTTAAAAAGCAGGCCACATACCCTGAGGGTGATAACAGTATTCAAGTAAATAACCGAATAAAAAGAACTAAAACTACCACAAGCACACCAATAATTACGTGCTAAACGATCTATGAGGATCGGAAATATAACATCCCTGGTTGAATCTACGGGGCGACTTTTTACGGCCTCAACGCGGCAAAAAACAACGCTAATTTGGCGATAAAATATAAAGAAATAAAGAATCCCGAGTTCAAGTGTAAAGAACCAAAAATCATCCGGCTTATTTTCAGCATTTTCATTTTTGTCGTTTTGGGGTGTTCTTTTGGAATTCCGTTTTTCTGTTTTATTATGCCTTCGTCAGTGGTATGTATACAGACCAAAATTTGTTAGAAAGTGCATTCTATAGTTTAAAATGAAATAACTGAAAATCAGCCTTTATGAAGGTGATTAATTGGGGAAAAAATCTTATTAAGATCGTGCAGCACGGCATTATTGTTGTGATTTTGGTAGTTTTAGTTCCTTTTATTTGGCGTTTTACTAGCTGGGTGTTTCTGGTATACTTTACTTGAATACTGTTTAATAACCTTAGGATATGTTGGATGCTTTTTAAATTAGCCTTTTGACAGTTTGTCTGTGATACGTGGATGTTTCTTAATTCAAAACTTCACCATTTTATGTTTAAATGTTGAATTCTGCTTAAGCCGGTGCTAGCGTGTGTGGAAGGTAGCCTTTTGTTTTAACGTATAGGGTACAAACATTTCTTGTTACTTGGTATTAAAACGCCGCTTTTCATGGAATGGCATTAATGTGTCACATTGATGGTTCAGTGATAACCGCTGTATGAAATATGATGAACAAGATCAACAATGAGAGGCGAAGTCCAATGAACGCAACCCAACACGATCATCAACAAGGACCAGCGACCAGGAGGACCCACTACAAAAACAGGACAGAGGCAAAAAACACAGCATGGACAGGATAATCACTTAAACAATGCATAAAAGGAAACCATCTACAGATGTGTTCTCAATTTAAAATCTGACTTAAAATGTTAGAGTTCTGCTTTTGCCGGTGCAGGCGGGCGTGGGCGGTAACTTGCCTGGGCTCCTTGCCACTGGTTCTTGTCGCTGGGTCATGTGGGGGTTGCGTTCATTGAACGCCGCCTTTCCTTGTTGATCTTGTTTATCATATTTTTGCACTTTTCAGCACCGTCCATGGACAGTCTAAATCAAACCGAGTCTGGTGTTTGTTTTGGAGCGTTCTAGGGAGATTCTGTCTATTTATTTGTGTTGAGATTTTTCCAAAAACAAAGCATGAAAGAAGCAAATTTTTTAGAATATAAAAGTTAGTCTCTTTTTACAGTTTTTTTACTTTGATAGTAATTGGACTGTTATAGGGTAATTTCCCAAATGATTTTTAAAAATATGCAAATTGATTTTATGCAAACAATACAAAATAAAATCTGCAAAATTTATTGATTTATTTTACACTATAATAATTCTGAATCACATTTAAGAAAGCAAACGACAACACTTTTCTATCAGTAATAAATTTAATAAATTGATATAAATTAAGTGTTTGTAAGACAATAATTTGAAAATTAAGTAATAATTCAGTGTTCATATGCATGCGGAAACTCTAAAATAAAAATTTTAATCTGGAACCTAAAAAGCTTGTTTATTGGCGTTTAAATTTTAAACAATGAATTAAAAAAAAACAACTGCGACCAAAAATTTGATTTCAATTAACTAGTAAACAGATCTATATTAAATCATTTTTTGATGTAGCGAAATTTCTCCCTCACAACAGCAAATGTTTAGTACTGAGGCGGCAGCAAATTACTTTGTATGTCCATTATGGATTATGTAATAGAAAGGGCATCCGAAAAACGAGGCCTTATCTGGTTTGGTAGAGTGTTTTGCGCATTTCTTTCTCTTTTGTATCATAGTCAAACATACAAGAGCCACCCGCCGGGCGGAGGCAACGCTCGACTTTTTACTTTTTCTAACAGCAAACAAAGAATTTAATGATAAAAACTCCATGTTTTTATTACTACACGCTTGAGGGACAACAATTTTAATAGAATGAAATTGATTTCTGTGCTTACTTACAGGAAATTACAAAAAATAAACTTTAAAAGTCGGACACAACGGATATCACTTTGTTTGGCCTTTTATTTTACTGAGAAACACATTTGGAAATATAGGTGTATATTCCCATATTGTTATCCATTATATATCTATTGCGTTGGTTTGCTTGCCTAACTGTTTTAAGATAACTGGGTTTTTTCTATACTACGGGATGAATGTATCTAAAAGGATCATTATCAAATAAGTGCCTTTGATTCTAAACTGTATTTTCATAAGTTATTCTTTGTTTCTTCTTTAAAATAACATCATTGTAAAATACTGGAAACAATGCTCCATTTTGAATAGGATGCAATAAATATTTTACTGTCAAAAGCCATTTCCTTCTAAAAAAATGGCAAATTTCTTGCACATGTTTGTGATAGATTCCCTATCGAGTCTTTAATCTTAATTAGGATAACTTTACTTCCTCGGTTCAATCCGAAATCATGATCTATTACTTAAAGGAAATAAACTTGTATTCTAAGATTTAATAAACTCGCTTGTACTAACGCATTGTAGGCCTAGTTATGAAAGTGTTCGGAGCGATGTCGCGTTAAATCAAAAACAAACAAAACTTAAATTTATAATCACAAAAACAACGTTTGTAATTTCATTCACGAAAATCCTTGCTCTGATGAATATTGAAATATATTCCTCCGTTAGGACCAGATCAACTTTCCCTTTATTTGGTAAAAGCATTTAACTTCGTTTGATAGTTTTGCGACAGCTCATTACTCAACAACATAGTTGAGATAACCTTCCACTTATATCTAACGACACAGTCACCCTCCACATCACATGATAAGGTGTAATTAACATTTATATATCATTGAAATATGAATTTATATAAGGAATGTCAATGGAAGCCAAACGATTATCGTGTGTATCTTCAGTATGCATTCTCTTTTATTAAAGCATTCATTATGATAAATGCCAAGAAATAATTGGGCTTGGAGGAAAACCAAACAAGCTGATGACGAAGGTGAAATTGGGCCTTTCCCAGCTGAAATATTTAGCCCAAAATGCCCGTTTTTTAAAAATCTGGAAAAGGACAAACAACAATTAATATGAAAATAGCAGACTCGGTTCCGATTAAGTTCATAAACTTTAACTTCCCTGCAGCCGCCGCTTTATTTGGTCATACTTTAATGAAATAACGGGGAACGTATGTAAGTTTGAAAAGATTCGAATCTTGCATATTTTTTCTTCCCGTTATTATCCAAATACGGCTGCCACACAGCACTTGACATCTGCTGTTGTAAAGTATAAAAATGTAGCCTGCATGTCAGAGACAAGACGTCAAAATACAAATAAGTTTAAGTTGGAATACTGAAACAAACAAGTTGGAAAAGTTCTAATAGATGAAACTTAAACATGAACATGCTCAATCAAACCAAGCCTGCAACATTTTCAATTTTGCCGTGTTGAGCTGTCTATAGCGGTTCTATTTTCTCTATTGTAAAATACATGTAACATAAACATGTACAGACAACAATAATATCGTGCTATACAATCTTAAAGGATCGGAAATATAACATATTTGATAATGTATGGGGCCACTTTTTACGGCCTGTATATTGCAGAAATATTCACTTGAAGCACTAAAAACAGCAAAATTTCCTGAAAACTGCAGACTCGGTTTTATTCAGCCTGTTCATGGACAGTACTGAGAAGTGCAAGTTACCGTCCACACTATCTAGCAAGCCCGCATATCATAAATAAGACGTCTAAAGAAAAATTAAAATACAGGCATCATATCCTAAGGGTGGTTATACAGTTTTCAAGTAGAAATAGGAATACTGTATAACCACCCAAGTTGAAAATAGTAAAATCGAAGGAACTAAAAATACCATAAACATGTATACACAATAATTATTTCGTGCTGAGCGATCTTTAAGGATCGGTAATATAACATCTTTGATTATATGTACGGGGGATTCTCCCCCCCCCCCCGACACAAATAATACTGATGTTATACTAATATAGAGAAAACGAAATCCTTAAAGAACGCCTAAAACGACAAATTGAAAATGTTGCATGCTCAAATCAGGTTGACGTCTTAAAATAGCACTTTCTGAAAATACGTGATATTGCATTCATGCGTGCAAACTGAACTCATTTTCTAAGGAAAAATCATCTGCCGACTTTAAAAACCCTGTTGGAGAGGCGTTATTGGGTAATAAAATTGTAACGATGAATAAGACATGACTCAGGCACATGGTATTTACCGATAAATTGGAAACCATAAGAAAAAATAGGATGAGGTACATCTTCATCTATTTTCGAAACCAATTACATTTTATTTTGTGATCCCTTGAGTTACATGAAAGCTATTTTGATTACTTTTGTTACTTTAAAAGGTATTTTCGTACATTATCTGCAATTTGTGCGAAGAATGTAAATTTCTATCGAATGAGTAGGATTGATACATGCATGTTTTTAGATGCTCAATATGTAAATACTTATATGAAACTTCCTTTGATTTGAATTAAGTTCACAAGACTAATAAAGTAATTCAAAATAATACCCTAGCATGGCTCGTGATCTAACACTAGACACAAGAAAGACAACAACCGTTGTATATATGCCAATTAACACAATTAACAGGCTAGATATATAAGTCCTGAAAAATATTGGTTTGTTTCCCCTCCAGTTACCTTACAAAAATTAATAAACATGGAAGCAGGGAGTGTCAATGAGAATAACATCTTTATACACTAAGATATAGGTTTAATAAAACCGAAAATATGGTTCTTATCTTTAAACAGATGCTAAACATTCACAAGTTGTTTTGAATTGCATAAAATTTTGATAGAAAAATAATATTTTGGATAAAGGAAATATCATATCTACCTACATACCATTTTGTGGGAGAGGAACAAAGATAATTAAAGGCTTGCTTAAATATGCATTTTGGCTATTCTGTTTTTTCTGTTATCAATAAAATCGATAATCATAGTCAACATTAATAATGCAGTTTTGTTGATATTTCCTGTTCCAATTATATGTACGTTTATATTGATATAAAACCTATCACATAGTACACATTTTACGATTTTATCTTTATTTCTTAAAGTCGATATAACGTATATTATATTATTCTGAATACGCCGGATTAATTCACAGGAGCCAGAGTGACGTTTTGCGGCCAAAATACCTTGCTTTATAAAGATAAGGATGACATTTTTTATTTATTACAGATAATCCAATGTCATTTAATTTACTTTTTAGCTACTTTTGTTTGCCATATTATATATAAGTAATATATTATGACGATAAGTTGCTACAGACACAAAGGCAATGTTAAAAGTGCAAAAAAGTAGTAAATAAAAAAAATCATTTTAAACAAAATGTTTGGATATTTTGCACACATGTTGTTATTGGGCTTGACCTCTTGTCCGCTTTCCGCACAATTTTTTCCTCGTTAGGTGCCAGGGTCGTGTTGTATACAAACACATTCATAACCACTGCAGCCTCGTGGAAAGAACAACACCGATACAATTATATACACGTACTGTTAGACACAGTCCGCCCGGTTACCTCAATATTCACAACATGGGGATTTGTTTGAAGGTATGTTCCTGGGGAGAAGCGACATTTCTACGTAATAGATGATCGCATATAACGCGTCTACTGTTCATTTGTCTAAGAGGTCATGTTTTAAAAGTTGTTGGTCACTTGCCAATAAATAAGTAATTAATGGGTAGTTATCATGGTGGACGACTTCTTAGAAATGACAAAAATAAAGTAATAATTTACATGTCATTGGCGATGAATGATAGATTTTGCAGTATTTATAACCATATTTCACAGCGTTACTAACGCAGTAAATGCTAGTTTTTGAACAGATTAACATAAGTTTGGTTATTTACGTAGGTTGTGAGTGCTGTTTTTAATGTGTAAATTGATTCCTTTTGGTTACTTCACAATATTTTACTTCTAAATACATTTTCGAAGTTTTCACGAAAATTAGCATGAATCTGAAGGCGTGCTCCTTTATAACTACAACGTAAAAATGCGTCTTAAAGACCAGGACATTGGAGCTGGTTTGTACCTTCAATAGGAGCAATCGGCTGGCCTTTTGCAAGGCTTCTCTCATGCGTAGTAAGCAAATGTTCTAATCGTATCCAACGCAGAAAAAGAGTAAGAGATAGTAAGAGATAAATTATATTATCCTATGTACACACATAGTCATACTCACAACAGAAATGTCTGAAATACAATAATTTTTAATTAATGAAAATAAGTACTAACCTGTGAAAGTAGTCAACATATTTGTAGTACTCATTCGATCTATCAAATAACACTAGAATATTAAAGTACAATGTACTTAAATAATAATTTATTGGAATATCAAAGAAAAATAAGTAAATAAGGGCAGATACTTTCGAGAAATCACACATATATACAAATTCAAAATATATTACACAAACAACATGTAACTCGCCCTACTAATTACCAGAGTCAAGTCACCCTACAAAGTTCGTACCACAGGTCTGCAAGCGGGCACAATATTAGTTTACATTTTCTTTTGAACTCGTGTTGTCCTGTAACATTAAGTCAAGTAACATATTCATATAATGTTTGACCTTGGCAGAGTATTAACAGTTTTTCTCGGACATTGACCATAGACAATATATAAATCAGTGTCGACTGCAACGACTATGATGACATTTTTCTCCCCATGTTTCATGAAGATTTACATTCATTGGTCTGCTCTGATGACATCTTCCTTAGTGATGAAATGTGCTTGGTGGCTTTTAGACAATAAAACAAATTTTACTTGACGTCCATGTTGTAACCCTGTTTGTAGCCATCAGTTGATGCTTATTCTCTGATGATAAACATCATAAAACTGGCAATCAACAAATCACAAGACAATAGCTTAACATTTTTCTAAATCGTGCAGTGAAAAACAGGGGTAGGAATAAACAAATGATGTCTTTAAATGTTATCAATATACATGTATATGTTTCTTTTTATCTTACAGCATATGCCTTAACATGGTAGTCTGTCCAATAGTTGTTATTTATGTTTGTTTTAGCAATTTCATGTTATATCGAAAGCATTTCCTTTCGTTTTGTAACATTGGAGACTGTATTAACTTTGTGAAACAGATCTGGCATTGTTTAAAAACTTAACATCCTCACATTTGACTGGCTCGTTGTAATCCTTTTTTGAGATTAAATAACCTTATGTTAACAATTTTAATGTTTGACTAGTAATGTGTCAATACATAAACTAAGTTCTGTAAAAAAAAGGACTGGTGTACAATGAGCACATTTTCAATAAGTATTTCAAAATATTGATTTAAAAATAGAAATATATCACTTGAATATTCTTACAAAATATATGACAAAAATGTTGATAAAGTTCTAAGCGAATAATATACATGTAAACATTTATACGATGAATAATATAATAATTTGGTCTAGAATATTTAATTGGTTGCTTTGTATGAAAGTCGGATCATGTATCTCACAGTTGCCGTCAGCGTCTCAAAGGCTCATTTAAATCTTTATCTTTAAAGGTAAAATTTCATTTGTTTTTTTTCCAAAATATAAGACTAAAGACACGTTTAGGATGCAGCTGTCATAATGTCCTGAGGCAACGGCATTAAAGCTAAGGGCAACTTAAAAGCGACGTCATTATCATCTAGAATAATATAGATACTTTGATTAATATAACACACAGATGTAATGGATAAGACAGCAAAAGTCCTTTAAATAAATTATCCCAAAAACATTTTGTGCAGTCAAAAAAAGTGTTTTGCACAATTTTACTTTTTCAACAACAGTTATACCAATTTAGAAAAACCAGATTGCAGTAATAAGAAATCACTGGTAATTTATCAAGAAAACGCAGTGGTGATGTTTACCTTAGTTACGCTTTGGATTACTCCAACCACATGAAAGACTTTGAATAGAGAGCACAAACACTGATGTATATTATTTTCTAAAAAAATATTTTTGCGATCCTCGCGACAGTGAGGTCAATTGACGCCGCGATATGGCAAAACATGTGTTAAAGTGTATAAAGCTATACATGATAAATAGTATATTGTTTTTCCATAATAAGCTTTGTACACTTAAAATCGGCGTAAAAGGCAACAGAAAACAAAAGGTTAAAAATGGATGACAATTTTAAATACACAATATAAAATATAAACAAAGTAAAATGATGCACATTCTTACTTGTACAAATACCATCCTCGGTTATAATAGGGTCACTGTTACATTTATTTAAACAAGAACTATTTTGTTTCGACGATATTTTCTATTTAGTTGCACAGTGCGGCATAATTTAATTTTACTTTTTGGCTGAAATCTACTATATTGTTTGTTGTTTATTTTCCTCTAAATGTTTTGTTGGTTTAAATAGTTTATTATCACAACACACGCCTTAACAATGTTATATATGATTAAAACCGGATCAACTAATCTTTTTACAAAATAATAAAACAGAACTACTTGATCCATTGCATTTTTTAAAATTCCAAATTCAATTTACAGGACTGCTAACAAGTTTTCGGGTTTTATAGTTGTCTTTATAGAGTTTTCACACGCACAATTATAGCACATTTATTGCCAGTATTTCAAGCTTTGTCTGGAGAAATTCCTTTCACTATAAATCTTTCATGTCAATAGGTATTATACGCATTATATAGAAAATGTCATTTTTGTCTTAAGAATGGACAAATGAAATTGAGATTTGATTCTCCACAAGAAACGTACACAGTTTCATTTCTTTACCAAAGTTTAATTTATAGATCAGCAAGGAAGTACGCTGTTGACGGAATGCATACCCCACCCCTTCCCCCGCGACTGCATTTACTAAATTAAATGTTATTAACATAATCTTAATCGTTCATTGGCCAAACTTATTCACTTGGCAACATTGCAATCAACACAATGTAATTCAATACAAGCTTTTAGAAGATAGTAAATTGTAGATATAATACAGTGACATTACCAATACATAAGTATTATTTCACAGTCAGTAGACGAATTGTACTAGTGTATGAATGCGAATGAAATAAATATGACATACGTAAATTTATAAACATTTCGTCAGAAACCACCTCAGTTATGCATAAAACAGGAAGCACATAAATTTTAAGACATGTTAAA
This sequence comes from Ruditapes philippinarum, assembly GCF_026571515.1. Lineage (NCBI taxonomy): Eukaryota > Metazoa > Mollusca > Bivalvia > Venerida > Veneridae > Ruditapes > Ruditapes philippinarum. Next base: position 9,478 of record NW_026855120.1, on the reverse strand, counting down.
AAATGTTACAAAATTAATATTTACATAATTATTTATCAGCATAAACACTGTAAAGCAATGACGTGATGGCGAAAAAATGAAAATGATGAGCCGTTTGCGGCAAAAGCTGGCAAAATTACCAAAATCCCCTGTTGCTTGTTTCGGTCTAAGGTAGCACAAACACAGAGGCCATATGGCGACTTTGAACGTTTCTAACTGGTGGATTAAAACTTCAAGTGCCCCTCCGTGAATTATTTCTGGTACGAACGAGCACAAACTACATACGCCGGTTATTATGGTACCTTCAATGTGACACGTTAGTGCTATTTAATGAACAGCGGCGTATGGTCCCCAATTAAAAGAATGAGTGTGCCCTTAACAAGAAAACAATGGGTGAAACTAAATAAAATGGAAATTTGAAAGGGGATCAGAGGTTATGAAGCCTGCATATCACAGATAAGCTCTCAAAAGATAAATTTAAAAAGCAGGCCACATACCCTAAGGGTGATAACAGTATTCAAGTAGTTAACCGAATAAAAAGAACTAAAACTACCACAAGCACACCAATTATTACGTGCTAAACGATCTATGAGGATCGGAAATATAACATCCCTGGTTGAATCTACGGGGCGACTTTTTACGGCCTCAACGCGGCAAAAAACAACGCTAATTTGGCGATAAAATATAAATAAATGAAGAATCCTGAGTTCAAGTGTAAAGAACCAAAAATCATCCGGCTTATTTTCCGCATTTTCATTTTTGTCGTTTTGGGGTGTTCTTTTGGATTTCCGTTTTTCTGTTTTATTATGCCTTCGTCAGTGGTATGTATACAGACCAAAATTTGTTAGAAAGTGCATTCTATAGTTTAAAATGAAATAACTGAAAATCAGCCTTTATGAAAATGATTAATTGGGGAAAAAAATCTTATTAAGATCGTGCAGCACGGCATTATTGTTGTTTTTTGGTAGTTTTAGTTCCTTTTATTTGGCGTTTTACTAGCTGGGTGTTTCTGGTATACTTTACTTGAATACTGTTTAATAAACTTAGGATATGTTGGATGTTTTTTGAATTAGTCTTTTGACAGTTTGTCTGTGATACGTGGATGTTTCTTAATTCAAAAACTTCACCATTTTATGTTTAAATGTTGAATTCTGCTTAAGCCCGGTGCTAGCGTGTGTGGAAGGTAGCCTTTTTGTTTTAACGTATAGGGTACAAACATTTCTTGTTACTTGGTATTGAAAACGCCGCTTTTCATGGAATGGCATTAATGTGTCACATTGATGGTTCAGTGATAACCGCTGTATGAAATATGATGAACAAGATCAACAATGAGAGGCGAAGTCCAATGAACGCAACCCAACACGATCATTAACAAGGACCAGCGACCAGGAGGACCCACTACAAAAACAGGACAGAGGAAAAAAAACACAGCATGGACAGGATAATCACTTAAACAATGCATAAAAGGAAACCATCTACAGATGTGTTCTCAATTTAAAATCTGACTTAAAATGTTAGAGTTCTGCTTTTGCCGGTGCAGGCGGGCGTGGGCGGTAACTTGCCTGGGCTCCTTGCCACTGGTTCTTGTCGCTGGGTCATGTGGGGGTTGCGTTCATTGCACGCCGCCTTTCCTTGTTGATCTTGTTTATCATATTTTTGCACTTTTCAGCACCGTCCATGGACAGTCTAAATCAAACCGAGTCTGGTGTTTGTTTTGGAGCGTTCTAGGGAGATTCTGTCTATTTATTTGTGTTGAGATTTTTCCAAAAACAAAGCATGAAAGCAGCAAATTTTAGAATATAAAGTTAGTCTCTTTTTACAGTTTTTTTACTTTGATAGTAATTGGACTGTTATAGTAATTTCCAAATGATTTTAAAAATATGCAAATTGATTTTATGCAAACAATACAAAATAAAATCTGCAAATTTATTGATATTTTTACACTATATAATTCTGAAATCACATTTAAGAACAAACGACAATCACTTTTCTATCAGTATAAATTTATAAATTGATATAAATTAAGAGTTTGTAAGACAATAATTTGAAAATTAAGTAATAATTCAGTGTTCATATGCATGCGGAAACTCTATAAAATTTTAATCTGGAACCTAAAAGCTTGTTTATTGGCGTTTAAATTTTAAACCTGAATTAAAAAAAAACAACTGCAACAAAAATTGATTTCAATTACTAGTAAACAGATCATATTAAATCATTTTGATGTAGCGAGAATTTCTCCCTCACAACAGCAAATGTTTAGTGCTGAGCGGCAGCAAATACTTTGTAACAGTACTTCATATGTCATTATGGATTATGTAATAGAAAGGGCATCGAAAAACGAGGCTATCTGGTTTGTACGAGTGTTTTGATGTTCTTTCTCTTTTGTATCATAGTCAAACATAACAAGAGCCACCGCCGGGCGGAGGCAACGCTCGACTTTTTACTTTTTCTAACAGCAAACAAAGAATTTAATGATAAAAACTCCATGTTTAATTACTACACGCTTGAGGGACAACATTTTAATAGAATGAAATTGATTTCTGTGCTTACTTAACAGGAAATTACAAAAATGAACTTTAAAAGTCGGACACAACCACTTTGTTTGGCCCTTTATTTTTACTGAGAAACATATTGAAATATAGGTGTATATTCCCATATTGTTATCCATTATATATCTATTGCGTTGGTTTGCTTGCTAACTGTTTTAAGATAACTGGTTTTTTTCTATACTACGGGATGAATGTATCTAAAAGGATCATTATCAAATAAGTGCCTTTGATTCTAAACTGTATTTTCATAAGTTAATCTTTGTTTCTTCTTTAAAATAACATCATTGTAAAATACTGGAAACAATGCTCCATTTTGAATAGGATGCAATAAATATTTTACTGTCAAGCATTTCCTTCTAAAATGGCATGTTCTTGCACATGTTTGTGATAGATTCTATCGAGTCTTTAATCTTAATTAGATAACTTTTTCCTCGGTTCAATCCGAAATCATGATCTATTACTTAAAGGAAATAAACTTGTATTCTAAGATTTAATAAACTCGCTTGTACTAACGCATTGTAGGCCTAGTTATGAAAGTGTTCGGAGCGATGTCGCGTTAAATCAAAAATAAAGTTTCCTTTTAAAAGGAAAGGCTTGCACAGTTGTGCCTTCATCCCAACCCTTTAAAATTGTTTATTTATTTTGGGGGGGGGGGTTTAATTTATTATCACATTTTTTTTTTTTGAATTACGGTATTTGTATATCATACAGGGTTTATTTAGTTGTTTTTATTTTTGTAAAAATGAATATTTTTTGTCAAAACGATTTGAAATCTATTCTCTATTGTATAAAACTAATAAAGAAAATAATTAATCGTAAAAATACTAACGTGGATATCTATCTATCCAGGTACGTATATTAACGTTAATATACGTACCTGATCTATCATACTGAACTGAAACAAGTGCGCACATTTCATTTCCACTTTTTTTGCAGAGAAATCATTCGTTTTGGCAGTATATAGCAGCTTTATAGACAAGTAAATGCGCTAAAATACTTCGTTACGTGGTACCAATTAATAAGCATGTTCACAGATACGATGCGCTCTCTATAGATCAGCACGTGGTAAGGTTAATGATATGCATGGGCTATTTTTAGATTACCTCACCAAGTTCAGTAGATCTAAATATAACTCGATCATGCACTAATATTCTGTGTGATTTGGACCACCCTTTGAAGACGGAATACCACTACAGTCAACATCCTCTATTGTATAAAACTAATACAGACAAAAAACAATTATAAAAGAAACTTACTTTTGCGTCTTGAAAAACAATTGAAACGGAACAATTTCGTTTATAATTTATTACGGTTTAAACCGATAAATCAAGTAAAAAATAGAAATCTTATTTATATAAACAAAACTGGGATTACCGAAGTAACTAAAAATAGCTTAGATTTCCGTAATATTACTTCGTCTGATTCCGCAGTATGACGGAATCGCCCGAATTGTCACGATTGCAATCGGAACTACATCGGCTATTATCATTAATCCGAAGAGTGACGGAAAAGGCCGAAAAGTTGCGATTGGCACGATTGCAGCTGGTTTCCCGTTCAATCATGCACCAACAGATGTAAGCAGGAAACCACCTAACCGGAACAAGTTTTCCAAATGAAATGGCTTGCAGCCGTAAGCCAACAAACAAAACTTAAATTTATAATCACAAAAACAACGTTTGTAATTTCATTCACGAAAATCCTTGCTCTGATGAATATTGAAATATATTCCTCTGTTAGGATCAGATCAACTTTCCCTTTATTTGGTAAAAGCATTTAACTTTGTTTGATAGTTTTGCGACAGCTCATTACTCAACAACATAGTTGAGATAACCTTCCACTTATATATAACGACACAGTCACCCTCCACATCACATTATAAGGTGTAATTAACATTTATATATCATTGAAATATGAATTTATATAAGAATGTCAATGGAAGCCAAACGATTATCGTGTGTATCTTACAGTATGCATTCTCTTTTATTAAAGCATTCATTATGATAAATGCCAAGAAATAATTGGGCTGGAGAAAACCAACAAGCTGATGACGAAGGTGAAATTGCCTTTCCCAGCTGAAATATTAGCAAATGACCGTTTTAAAATCTGGAAAACAATAAACAATAAAACAACAATTATTATGAAAATTGCAGACTCGGTCCGATTAAGTTCATAACTTTAACTTCCCTGCAGCCGCCGCTTTATTTGGTCATACTTTATGAAATAACGAACGTATGTAAGTTTGAAGATTCGAATCTTGCATATTTTTTCTCTTCCCGTATTATCAAATACGGCTGCCACACAGCACTTGACATCTGCTGTTGTGAAGTATAAAAATGTAGCCTGCATGTCAGAGACAAGACGTCAAAATACAAATAAGTTCAAGTTGGAATACTGAAACCACCCAAGTTGGAAAAGTTCAAATAGATGAAACTTAAACATGAACATGCTCAACCAAACCAAAAAATAGATAAATACAGAATCCCTAAAGAAAGCCCAACACGGCAAAATTGTAAATGTTGCAGGCTCGGTTTGATTGAGCGTGTTCATGGACGGTACTGGAAAGTGCAAGTTACCGTCCACGCCCCCTAGCACCGGCTTAAGCAGAATTCAACATTTAAACATGAAATAGTAAAATTTTGAATTTAGAAACATCCGCAGATGTGTTCATACGGCGGTTATCATGGAACCTTCAATGTGACACTTCCGGGCCATTCCATGAAAAGCGGCGTATGGTCCCCCAAGTAATCCTAAACGAGAAAACAATGGGCGGAACTAAATAAAATGGAATTTTGAAAGGGGATCAGAGGTTATGAAGCCTGCGTATCACAGATAAGACGTCAAAAGACAAATTTAAAAAGCAGGCAACATATCCTAAGGGTGATTCAACATTATTCAAGTAGGAATATTGGAACCACCCAACTAGAAAATGCCGAAAAGTTGAAACTAAAAATACTACAAGCACAACAATAATGTCGTGCTGAACGATCTTCAAGGATCGAAAATATAACATCATTGATTAAATGTACGGGGAGACTTTTTACAGCCGCCACACGGCACAAATAACACGGATGTGATCATAAAATAGATAAATACAGAATCCCTAAAGAAAGCCCAACACGGCAAAATTGTAAATGTTGCAGGCTCGGTTTGATTGAGCCTGTTCATGCCTGCAACATTTTCAATTTTGCCGTGTTGAACTGTCTATAGCGGTTCTATTTTCTCTATTGTAAAATACATTTAACATAAACATGTACAGACAACAATAATATCGTGCTATACAATCTTAAAGGATCGGAAATATGACATATTTGATAATGTACGGGGCCACTTTTTACGGCCTGTATATTGCAGAAATATTCACTTGAAGCACTAAAAACAGCAAAATTTCCTGAAAACTGCAGACTCGGTTTTATTCAGCCTGTTCATGGACAGTACTGGAAAGTGCAAGTTACCGTCCACACTATCTAGCAAGCCCGCATATCATAAATAAGACGTCTAAAGAAAAATTAAAATACAGGCATCATACCTAAAGGGTGGTTATACAGTTTTCAAGTAGAAATAGGAAAACTGTATAACCACCCAAGTTAAAAAAAGTAAAATCGAAGGAACTAAAAATACCATAAACATGTATACACAATAATTATTTCGTGCTGAGCGATCTTTAAGGATCGGTAATATAACATCTTTGATTATATGTACGGGGATTCTCTTCGCCCCCCCCCCCCCCGACCACAAATAATACTGATGTTGTACTAATACAGAGAAAACGAAATCCTTAAAGAACGCCCAAAACGACAAAATTGAAAATGTTGCATGCTCAAATCAGGTTGACGTCTTAAAATAGCACTTTCTGAAAATACGTGATATTGCATTTATGCGTGCAAACTGAACTCATTTTCTAAGGAAAAATCATCTGCCGACTTTAAAAGCCCTGTTGGAGAGGCGTTATTGGGTAATAAAATTGTAACGATGAATAAGACATGACTCTGGCACGTGGTTTTTACCGATAAATTGGAAACCATAAGAAAAATAGGATGAGGTACATCTTCATCTATTTTTGAAACCAATTACATTTTATTTTGTGATCCCTCAAGTTACATGAAAGCTATTTTGATTACTTTTGTTAATTTAAAAGGTATTTTCGTACATTATCTGCAATTTGTGCGAAGAATGTAAATTTCTATCGAATGAGTTAGGATTGATACATGCATGTTTTTAGATGCTCAATATGTAAATACTTAATATAAACTTCCTTTGATTTGAATTAAGTTCACAAGACTAATAAAGTAATTCAAAATAATACCCTAGTATGGCTCGTGATCTAACATTCGACACAAGAAAGACAACAACCGTTGTATATATGGCAATAAACACAATTAACAGGGCTAGATATATAAGTCCTGAAAAATATTGGTTTGTTTCCCCTCCAGTTTACCTTACAAAAATTAATTAAACATGGAAGGCCAGAGAGTTGTCAATGAGAATAAATTCTTTATACACTCAGATATAGGTTTAATAAACCGAAAATATGGTTCTAATCTTTTAAACAGATGCTAAACATTCACAAGTTGTTTTGAATTGCATAAAATTTTGATAGAAAAAAATATTTTTGGATAAAGGAAATATCATATCTACCTACATACCATTTTGTGGGAGAGGAAAACAAAGATAATTTTAAGGCTTGCTTAAATATGCATTTTGGCTTATTCTGTTTTTTCTGTTATCAATAAAATCGATAATCATAGTCAACATTAATAATGCAGTTTGTTGCATATTTCCTGTTCCAATTATATGTACATTTCATATTGATATAAAACCTATCACATAGTACACATTTTACGATTTTATCTTTATTTCTTTAAAGTCGATATAACGTATATTATATTATTCTGAATACCCGGATTAATTCACAGGAGCCAGAGTGACGTTTTGCGGCCAAAATACATTGCTTTATAAAGATAAGGATGACCAATTTTTTATTTACTACAGGATATCCAATGTCATTTTAATTTACCTTTATAGCTACTTTTTGTTTGCCAATATATATATAAGTAATATATTATGACGATAAGTTGCTACAGACACAAAGGCAATGTTAAAAGTGCAAAAAAGTAGTAAATAAAAAAAATCATTTTAAACAAAATGTTTTGGATATTTTGCACACATGTTGTTATTGGGCTTGACCTCTTGTCCGCTTTCCGCACAACTTTTTCTTTCTCGTTAGGTTGCCAGGGTCGTGTTGTATAAAACACATTCATTAACCACTGCAGCCTCGTGGAAAGAACAACACCGATACAATTAATATACACGTACTGTTGGACCACAGTCCCCTGGTTACGTCAATATTCACAACATGGGGATTTATTTGAAGGTATATTCCTGGGGAGAAGCGACATTTCTACGTAATAGATGATCCCATATAACGCGTCTACTGTTCATTTGTCTAAGAAGTCATGTTTTATAAAGTGTTGGTCACTTGCCAATTAATAAGTAATTAATGGGTAGTTATCATGGTGGACGACTTCTTAGAAAAGACAAAAATGTCTTCAAATACCTGTAAAACGACTTTTGTTAGAGACCATTTTGAGACTGAATTAAAGCCGCCGATTCACTAACAGATAACAGATAATATGCATGGAAGACATTAAAGCTACATGCCTCCAGAAAAGCCAAAATATTTCATTTTATTAGGAAATATAAAAAGATTCAAGATTAAAGTAATAATTTACATGTCATTTGCGATGAATGATTGATTTTGCAGTATTTATAACCATATTTCTACAGCGTTACTAACGCAGTAAAGGCTAATTTTTGAACAGATTAACATCATTTTGGTTATTTGTGTGGGTTGTGAGTGCTGTTTTTAATGTGTAAATTGCTTCCTTTTTGTTACTTCACAATATTTTACTTCTAAATACATTTTGGAAATTTTCACGAAAATAAGCATAAATCTGAAGGCGTGCTGCTTTAAAGCTATAACGTAAAAGTGCGTCTTTAAGACCAGGACATTTGAGCAATGCGGCCGTAATTGTTTGTGCCGTCTAAAGGAGCAATCGGCTGGCCTTTTGCAAGGCTTGTCTCATGCGTAGTAAGCAAATGTTCTAATCATATCCAACGCAGAAAAGGAGTAAGAGATAAATTATATTATCCTATGTACACACATAGTCTTACCAACAACAGAAATGTCTGAAAAACATTAATTTTATGAAAACAGGTACTAACCTGTGAAAGTAGTCAACATATTTGTAGTACTCATTCGATCTATCAAATAACACTAGAATATTAAAGTACAGTGCACTTAAATAATAAATGATTAGAATATCAAAAATAAAAAATAAGCGCAGATACTTTCGAGAAATCACACATATATACAAATTCAAAATATATTACACTAACAACATGTAATTCTCCCTACGAGTTACCACAGTCAAGTCACCCTACCAAGTTCTTACCACAGGTCTGCAAACGGGCACACTATTAGTTTACATTTTCTCTTGAACTCGTGTTGTCCTGTAACGTTAATTCAAGTAACATATTCATATAATGTTTGACCTTGGCAGAGTATTAACAGTTTTTCTCGGACATTGACCATAGACAATAAATAAATCAGCGTCGACTGCAAAGACTATGATGACATTTTTCTCCCAATGCTTCATGAAGATTTACATTCATTGGTCTGCTCTGATGACATCTTCCTTAGTGATGAAATGTGCTTGGTGGCTTTTAGACAATAAAACAAATTTTACTTGACGTCCATGTAGTAACTCTGTTTGTTAGCCAATGCATCAGTGATGCTTATTCTATGATGAAAAACATCATAAAAACTGGCAATCAACAATCACAAGGACAAAGTTAACATTTTTTTAAATCGTGCAGTGAAAAAGGGTAGGGAATAAACAAATGATGTCTTTTAAATGTTATCTATATACATGTATATGTTTCTTTTTATT